>NC_044053.1:1065021-1092521 GCF_902167405.1 Gadus morhua
GGATCGATAGAGAGAAAGGGAGGGAGGGTGAGATAGTGAGCAATAGGGGAGAGTGGGAGAGGAAGGGATTGGTGGAGGGAGGGAGAGTTGGGAGTGAGGGGAGAAAGAGAGAGAGGAGGGTAGAGGGAGCAGATTATAGATCTCAGTCAGAGTTCAGTGCAGTCGGGGGGGGGGGGGGGGGGGGTGGGGGGGACCAGTCAATCAGATAAATAACGCTGTAATCGAGTTTTCTTCACATGCATAATTCATCTCACATTTACCTTTCACACCAGCTCCTTCAGCGAGTGACTTTGGGTTCAGCACAAATTGTTGAGGTTTTGGAGCGTGATGCAGAGTTATTTCATATTCACCTGCAGGCCTTCCTACCCCGATGGACCTCCAGGCCCCAGTCTACAGGCTCTCCAGCCCCAGTCTACAGGGTCTCCAAGGCCCCAGTCTACAGGGTCTCCAGCCCCAGTCTACAGGGTATTCTGGTCTACAGGGTCTTCTGGTCTACAGGGTCTTCAGCCCCAGTCTACAGGGTCTTCTGGTCTACAGGGTTTCCAGCCACAGTCTACAGGGTCTTCTGGTCTACAGGGTCTCCCAGCCCGTCTACAGGGTCTTCTGGTATACAGGGTCTTCTGGTCTACAGGGTCTTCTGGTCTACAGGGTCTCCAGCCCCTGGTCTACAGGGTCTTTTGATCTACAGGGTCTCTCCAGCCCCTGGTCTACAGGGTCTCCAGCCCCAGTCTACAGGATCTTCTGGTCTACAGGGTCTTCTGGTCTACAGGGTCTCCAGCCCCAGTCTACAGGGTCTTTTGATCTACAGGGTCTCCAGCCCCTGGTCTACAGGGTCTTCTGGTCTACAGGGTCTCCAGCCCCAGTCTACAGGGTCTTCTGGTCTACAGGGTCTCCAGCCCCAGTCTACAGGGTCTTCTGGTCTACAGGGTCTCCAGCCCCAGTCTACAGGGTCTTCTGGTCTACAGGGTCTCCAGCCCCAGTCTACATGGTCTTCTGGTCTACAGGGTCTCCAGCCCCAGTCTACAGGGTCTTCTGGTATACAGGGTCTTCTGGTCTACAGGGTCTCCAGCCCCTGGTCTACAGGTCCTTCTGGTCTACAGGTTCTTCTGGTCTACAGGGTCTTTTGATCTACAGGGTCTCCAGCCCCTGGTCTACAGGATCTTCTGGTCTACAGGGTCTCCAGCCCCAGTCTACAGGGTCTTCTGGTCTACAGGGTCTCCAGCCCCAGTCTACAGGGTCTTCTGGTCTACAGGGTCTCCCAGCCCCTGCTCAGGGTCTCAGCTGCGTCCCCTCGTCCCCCACCGCCCCGCTGTGCGTGGGGCCGAGCGCTAAGGGGCCGTGGATCAGAGTCCGGGCCGCCGGCTCCTGATGAAGAACAGTCCCAGCGCTGCCTTCCCTTAGCCTTCAGCCAGCGTTCAATCCTCCGCGGGTCACAAGTGGCTGGTTGTGGCGGTGGGACAAGCGGCCCTTTGTAAAGACGTTGTGATGCTGATGGATGGGCCTCTATTGATATAGTGAACAGCGGGGGGGGCTCGGTGCTGGAGGAAATAAAGTGTTTTCTTCTGGCGCTGCCCCCCCCCCCCCCCCCCGCCCACACACCACCTGCTGCCAGATCTGATTTAGTGCGGGGAAATATTTTCTCCCTGAGACGGCGCCGTGGGTTTGGAAGGCCAGACCTCATGTTGTGAAACGAAGTGGGCCGCCAAACTAAACGGCTTGTCACTCGCCCTCGCCGACCACCTATTGATTTACTGCTTCCTCTGCCCGCTCGCCTCCTGGAGGCGGAGAGCCGGCCCCTGAATAATGTATTGTTACACCTGGTGTAGTGTTACACCTGGTGTAGTGTTACACTGGGTGTAGAGTTACACCAGGTGTAGTGTTACACCTGGTGTAGTGTTACACCTGGTGTAGTGTTACACCGGGTGTAGAGTTACACCGGCTGTAGTGTTACACCAGGTGTACTGTTACACCTGGTGTAGTGTTACACCTGGTGTAGTGTTACACCAGGTGTAGAGTTACACCGGCTGTAGTGTTACACCCGGTGTAGTGTTACACCTGGTGTAGTTAGTTTTACAACTTAATACTGTAGCTACACCTGCATTATGCATGGCTACACCTCCACCTACCCTTAACTAACACCTCAACCCCTAACCTACACCTCCTCCCATCCTTACCCTCCCTCAGCCTCCACCCCTAACCTACACCTCCTCCCATCCTTACCCTACCTCAGCCTCCACCCCTAACCTACACCTCCTCCCATCCTTACCCTCCCTCAGCCTCCACCCCTAACCTACACCTCCTCTCATCCTTACCCTCCCTCAGCCTCCACCCCTAACCTACACCTCCTCCCATCCTTACCCTGCCTCAGCCTCCACCTCTTGCCAACTCCTGCAGCTCCATCAGGATGGGGCGGGGCCTCCAGTGGAAGGTATTCCACCTTTAAGTGAATTTACTCAAATTTCCACCATTTTTATTGTCATTCTACTTCTTTGATGATTTAGTGCAAGTTTTGTGTTCTTGGAAACCACAAAACTTTTAAAGTCCTCATCTTTTTTAATTACCTTTTCCCTCCATGCGACGCAGCATCTGGTAATCATCTTTTATATCAACTTCATCAAATGTTTGGGTGGAGATGCTTGCTGGCTCGCTATCAGAGGTGGTGCATAATGAATGTCTCTTTACGTTGTGTGCAACAGAGAGAACACAGCGTCCAGCAGGAAGGGAGCTGTGATGGTGTTGGGAGTTTCATTAGGCTGGAATCACACTCTGCTCGCTTCTGTTTCCAACAACAAGTCACTCCAGAGGAAAACACTCTTTGTCTTTCTTTAAACCCACTCTTACTCTCCAGTCCTGAGGCTGAGTGGAACACAGATGTCGCTCTTAAATCAGGTTCTAAGGCTGCGTTAAGTTAATCTGCGTGTGATCCGTGCTGTAGCGGCGGTGGGGGTCGTACCAGACGATCAGCTGTTGGTTATCTCTGGTTCCTCACGGCCGAGAGCTCACCTGATGTCTGCGGATCTGGAGTGATGGCCCGGTGCCCCCCTCAGCTCCGCCCTCATCACCATCCATTCACAAGCTAATTGTCCCCCGCGCCCCAGCGTACCGGCCGCCGCCATCTGTGCATTCCTGCTACCTTTATTAGACGACTGCAAGAAGTGGAGCTAATTAGACCTCCTTCCTGACGAGCTCCCGGATGCTGGGGGGGAGGGGAGGGGGGGGGGGGCTGAACACATGGTGGTTGATCAACGTCATCTGGACCATAAAAGCCATTGAAGCCATATAGCAGCTCACTACAGAGACGGGATGTATCTCGCTTTAATGTATTTTCTAAAAGTCTTTTTATCAATGGATTGCACCATCTCCATCGTTTTTAATTTGCTGTATTCTAAACCTGGCTCATTTTATTGCCTGGTGTTCAATTGTATTATCGTGTGCATGCTCTCTGTATTGTCCAGCACTTTTAGTTGCGCTGTCTGTATGTCTGAAAGGTACTTTATGAATGAATAAATTAAACAAAGTAATTAGTGACAATTATAATAATTATTATTAAACATAGGTACTGGGCTTGTTATCAAAATGTAAATGGTCAGGGTGAAGGTTAGGGTAAGGGTTAAGGTTAGAGTCAGGTTTAGGGTCAGGATAAGGGTCAGGTTAGGGTCAGGGTTAGCGTCAGGGTTAGGTTTAGGGTCAGGACCAGGGTTAGGGTTAGGGTTAGGGTTAGGGTCAGGGTTAGGGTAAGGGTCAGGGTAAGGGTCAGGGTTATTGTTAGGGTTAGGGTGAAATGCTTGGGAGACAGCTCTGTCCCGTCATTGGATAGTCGTACAAAAGATGTTCAAATGGTCCTTTAGATAATGTACGCTAATAAACTCCATCCAGTCCAGTGTGTTTCTGTCCTCCTCAGAGCTGAGACGTACAGGGGCAGAATTCAGACCTCGCCGTAAATTAAAGATCACAGTAAACCTCACTCCTTCTGATGCTAAATCAATGACCACTTTTCTGCTTCAGCTTGGAAGAATGAGGCTATTAATTGGTTTCGAACTGCATGGATGTGTAAAACTACACAAAGTGCTTATTCTGCTTCTGTCAAAGTTGTTGTTATTTATTCCAGGACAGGGCAGCAACAAGCAACATGATGTACAGAGGTCCGTTGCGCTACATAGGTCAGGCTTCAATGAGGAATAAACATCCAATATAATCCATAGATAACAGAGAAAGGCTGCTTCACGAAAACACCGGCCAGCCCCATCAGCTCCATACGGGATCTGTGCTGGTCCTAGGGGTAGAGTCAGAGATTGTTACCTCTATGAAACACAACAGAAAGGCAGTAATAGATTCGAACAATGCCTGACCAGCGTGGCTATGCTGCTAATCCCTCAGGTCTTGACATTATGTTCTCTCCATTACATGAAAAACCGCAGCACAAACTGACTGAGTGCTTGCGTTCAGCTTTGATGGCTGTAATGAATGTCGACCTTCTGCGACTGCTGACATTTGGCACAGATGACACAGATGGCAGAGATGTGTGGTTCTAGAGGCTGCTTGTGATGCCCCTGGGGCCGGCCCCATGCATGTTAGCTAGTCTACGTAGCAGCCGTCCGCTTCTACATTACATATCAGCGCAAAATAGAAAGAGAAGAGGATTTATTAATTATAGGCCATGAGGCTGTCGGTGTGGCATCTAGGCTTAGGTTATTTTGTGTCTCTCAGGGCAGTCATCCCAGGGTGAAGAGGGGTATTTATCAATCTAATGGTACAATTTCCAGGCACCTATGAGCAAGGCATTTAAGTTTCAGTTAGCCATGGTTTTACCAGGGTATTTCGGGGTAGGTGATTCAGGGTATCTTTGGCTAAGTGTTTCAAGGTATCTAGGGGTAAGTGTTTCAGGGTATCTAGGGGTAAGTGTTTCAGGGTATCTAGGGGTAAGTGTTTCAGGGTACCTATGGCTATGTGTTTCAAGGTATCTAGGGGTAAGTGTTTCAGGGTATCTAGGGGTAATTGTTTCAGGGTATTGAGGGGTAGATGTTTAAGGGTATCTAGGGGTAGGTGTTTCAGGGTATCTAGGGGTAATTGTTTCAGGGTATCTAGGGGTAGATGTTTAAGGGTATCAAGGGGTAAGTGTTTCAGGGTATCTAGGGGTAATTGTTTCAGGGTATCTAGGGGTAGATGTTTAAGGGTATCTAGGGGTAAGTGTTTCAGGGTATCTAGGGGTAATTGTTTCAGGGTATCTAGGGGTAAGTGTTTCAGGGTATCCAGGGGTAAGTGTTTCTGGGTATCTAGGGGTAAGTGTTTCAGGGTATCTAGGGGTAGGTGTTTCAGGGTATCTAGGGGTAGGTAGTTCAGTGTATCTAGGGGTGGTAGTTCAGTGTGTTTAGGGAGGGTAGTGTAGTTCAGGGTAAGAGGGGGTGGTTCAGGTATCCCGGTTAGTTTACCAGGCTGTACCAGGGATTGTTGTTCTCCAGTGTCTGCCAGAGGCCATCAGGGGCCTGTGGTGGTTCTCTGTGTCTGTCGGAGTCTGATCACACTCGGGTCCAATACCTCTTCTGCCTGAAGAGTCAAATGATTCAATATGTCCAATAAGCTTTTTCTCTTTCTTCTGATTCCTTCCATTCAAAGCTGTCATCGCAGGTCACTCAACCCCATTTCCAGAGTCTGCGCTCCAATCTGTGCCTCCCCCTTTCTCCCCCCTCCTCTCCCTATGCGGGTCCGTCTACCACCATCAAAGGAGCCACCAACAGGGTCTCACAACACAATGGAGAATAAAACACAGTTCGCTGTGCCTCAGAGGATTATTTACAATAAAGATGGGACAGGATTATAGTCAGAAGACATTGCTTTTCATATGCTACAAAATCCAAGAATTACATTTTAATGACCATTATAATAAAACCTCTATTCATTTGTAATTGTATTCCCTCTGGGCCAATCTCTTTCTTATTCTTGACGTAAATTTGAGCTATTGAGTTCTGTGAAAAGAATCTGGACAATACCGGACATAAAATGTCACCTCTGCTGCGGCTCCATTAACTAGCATAAGCCATCGCTAGCCAGCGCTAGCGTGATAAGCACAATCCTCCGAAGGATAATTCTCACATTAAGGCCTGAGTGATTCAGGGTGTCTATTAACTGGCCTTTGTAAAACAAAGAGAATGTCTCTTGCACATTGCCTCCCGCTTCGGATAAAACCAGCCTGCAGAGAGCAAGCGAGCAACATAGATCACCAAATACAATAGTCATGGAAAAGCCTTTATTAGCCCCTTGATTTGTGTCTCTTAATGCGAATAGCAGTATCAACCTTGGGATTATTGGATGCTTCAGTATGGCTGGCATTCCAGAAAAATGAAGTATGCTACTGCTTGTAACCTTACACGACCAGTCTGAGAGAGTGGCTTAAAAGTGTGTTTACAGAGGTTCCTATGTCGTGTTTGCGATGACCGCTAACGCTGTTGACACACTCATAAGGGTGATCTTCATTGCTGCTCAAAACAATTATGGAGTGAGAAATGGAGGATAGCGGAGGCTAATCTTTTTACCTGTGTCCCTCAAGTCTTTGAGAGGCGGTCAGGGTACATATCGACTGCAACCTCTGCTGCCTGGCCCCAAAATTACCTATCGATTTCCCCTTTTGACAGTTGTTAGTTGGAAAGTTAATCACACCGACCTACATTGTCATATAAAGTACACCAGTGTCCAACACCTCTTGGATCTCTAGACTCTGATTCGCTTGAGAGGGGCAGCGGTGGTGACTACTGGGATCACAAACAAGAAGAGATCAATAGAGATCAGGTTTATAGACGCACCCGACCGGCTTAGCGCTGCGTCTGGCCTCTGGAAGGTTCTGCCTTGTAAACCCTTCGCTGCACATCAAATTAAGATTCTCTGTTCGCTCCATCTTAACTCAAATGTAAGGAAATTAGGTAGAGAAGATAAAAATACATTTAAATAGCCTACCATGTCCCCCACCAGCAGAGCACTAGCTACTGGTTTGGAGAGCTGAGCACTAGTTACTGGTTTGGAGAGCAGAGCACTAACTGCTGGTTTGGAGAGCAGAGCACTAGTTACTGGTTTGGAGAGCAGAGCACTAGTTACTGGTTTGGAGAGCAGAGCACTAGCTACTAGTTTGGAGAGCAGAGCACTAGCTACTAATTTGGAGAGCAGAGCACTAGTTACTGGTTTGGAGCTGAGAGTAGAACACTAGTTACTGGTTTGGAGAGCAGAGCACTATTTACTGTTTTGGAGAGCAGAACTCTAGCAACTGGTTTGGAGAGCAGAACTCTAGTTACTGGTTTGGAGAGCAGAACTCTAGCTACTGGTTTGGAGAGCAGAGCAATATTTACTGGTTTGGAGAGCAGAACTCTAGCTACTGGTTTGGAGAGCGGAACTCTAGCTACTGGTTTGGAGAGCAGAACTCTAGTTACTGGTTTGGAGAGCAGAACTCTAGTTACTGGTTTGGAGAGCAGAACTCTAGCTACTGGTTTGGAGAGCAGAACTCTAGCTACTGGTTTGGAGAGCAGAACTTTAGCTACTGTTTTGGAGAGCAGAACTCTAGCTACTGGTTTGGAGCTGAGAGAAGAACTCTAGTTACTGGTTTGGAGAGCAGAACTCTAGTTACTGGTTTGGAGAGCAGAACTGTAGCTACTGGTTTGGAGAGCAGAACTCTAGCTACTGGTTTGGAGAGCAGAGCACTAGCTACTGGTTTGGAGAGCAGAACTCTAGCTACTGGTTTGGAGCTGAGAGTAGAACACTAGTTACTGGTTCCGAGCTAAAAGATATACATAAAAAATGAAATATATAAGTATATAGGTATAGGTCTATAAATATATCAGGCCCAGCATCCAGGTGGCTAAGGTCACTGGTCCAGCCCTGGTCCAGCCCTACTCCAGCCCTGGTCCAGCTCTACTCCAGCCCTACTCCAGTCCTGCGCCAGCCCTACTCCAGCCCTGGTCCAGCCCTGGTCCAGCCCTACTACAGCCCTACTCCAGCCCTACTCCAGGATGATGATTGGAGGAAGGGGACTCTTTTAATCATTTTAATGAGGTAACGTTGGCATCATGAGCTGGAAGTCTTGTTACCTTGACAGCCCTTTGAACAGAACGTTTGGCAAATCTGAGCGCGTGATGAATACCTTTAACTACTGTTGTATTAATATCATAGATAGTGATTTGCTTACAGGAAAATACAGGCACATTGATAGGTCACATTCTTTATTTAATCAAAGGGAATATTTGAAACTGTCATTGAAATGATAACAAATATTTTTGTGTTGGCCTGGCATGGTTCAGTCACAGTGAGATTGATTCACTATTTTCCCAAAAACAATCAAATGATTAATTCTGTTTTGTGGAGGTTTTTATTTCCACAGCATGAGCAAAAATATGGAGTTCTTGAGGAATGTTGAAAGGCCATTAACTAACCCATGATGCCATTACGTCTAATAGATGGAGATATAGATCTATAGATATAGATATATCTCTATATCTCTATATTTATATGGCTCTATATATCTATAGATATATCTATATGTCTACAGATAAAGATCCATAGTTATATATCTGTAGATATACAGTATACCCAAAGATATAGATCGATATCCATAAATCTATAGATATTGATATAGATTGACAGATCTATATCTATATAAATATAGATCTATATCTATCGCTATATAGACATAGATCTATATCTTAAAGAAGATAGATATAGATCTATATCTATAGATATATATTATTATAACTTTATTCAGCACACTACATATAGATATATACACACATATATACACACACACACACACACACATATATATATTTACACGTGTGTTTGTATGTGTATATGTGTGTATATATATATATATTTAAATCTGTATATATATCTATACATATATTTACACATACATATATATATATACATTTAAATATATCTATATACATTTAAATATATATATATATATATATATATATATATATATATATATATATACACATACACACACGCACACGCATATATAAAAAAATATAAAAGATTTAAGAAGGAATGCAAATGAGGCATTATCAATTATAATACAAACATATTTAAAACACACACAAGCTTCGGGTCCAATGTTTCCAGAAGCAAGATGAGTACCTTGTATCACTCTGAGAGATATCAATTAGAGACACAATAATCGTGTTCAAAGACCCAGTCAATCTGCCCATGAATCTATAGGCTACGTAAAAGTTCTCAGAACAGCATTAAAAGTGGGCACATTGTTTGTCACGAACATTTCACTGTCACTACCCCCCCTGGGAGTTTTTAGCAAAATTCTCAGAGCATCATTATATGCCACATGAAGTTTTTTCATTTTCGCTTTACTGTAATTACACCACAGGTGGGCAGTGTACAGTGGAGTGCAATATGCTTTGAAGAACGATATTTTAACATCAGTATAGATATAGAGCTATATCTATGTATATATATATATATATATATATATATATATATATATATATATATATATATATATATATATATGTATCCAGAGATATATATATAGATCTATATATATGATCTATAGGTGATCTATATATATATAGATCTAAAGATATCGATATAGATAGATCTATAGATCTACATCCATATAGAGCTATATCTATGTATATATATATATATATCCAGAGATATATCTATAGATCTATATATATGATCTATAGATATCGATATAAATAGATCTATAGATCTATCCATATAGAGCTATATCTATGTATATATATATATATATATATATATATATATATATATATATATATATATATATCCAGAGATATATCTATAGATCTATATGTATGATCTATAGATGATCAATATAGATAGATCTATAGATCTATCCATATAGAGCTATATCTATGTATGTATATATATATATATATATATATATATATATATATATATCCAGAGATATATTTATAGATCTATATATATGATTTATAGGTGATCTATATATATATGATCTATAGATATGGATACAGATAGATCTATAGATCTACATCCATATAGAGCTATATCTATATATATATATATATATCCAGAGATATATCTATAGATCTATATGATCTATAGGTGATCTATATATATGATCTATAGATATGGCTATTGATAGATATATAGATCTACATTCATATAGAGCTATATCTATGCATATATATATATATATATATCCAGAGATATATCTATAGATCTATATATATGATCTATAGATGATCTATATAGATAGATCTATAGATCTATCCATATAGAGCTATATATATTATATATATATATATATATATATATCCTGAGATATATCTATAGATCTACATATATGATCTATAGGTGATCTATATATATGATCTATAGATATGGATATAGATAGATCTATAGATCTACATCCATACAGAGCTATATCTCTACATGTATTCCTCCGTGTGTTGTGTTGGGCGCCGCGCGGCCGCCCAGCTGCTGCAGAGGGAGTGGTCTCCTCCGCTGGCTCCTAGCTCTTTGTTGTTTCTGTGTTTCCCGGCCGTTACCGCGGCCTAAAGAGGTGTTTGTTCTCTGCACTGATGCTGCCTCGTAAAACAGACTGTTAATTTTTCACTCTATCTGACAGAATATGATTATGCTGGGCGATAAAGCTGCGATGGAAAATAAAAGAGCAGCAGTCTCCTAATAAGCTGCTACAGACGCTGGTGATAATAGTAATTATTCCACCGGGAGGCAGAGTCAAGTGTTTCTAGGTTTCTAGGAGTAAAAGTGAGAGCATCAAGACGGCTCAAACACAGAGCGCAGCCGTGGTGCATTCTGTGTGTGTGTGTGTGTGTGTGTATGTGTGTGTGTGTTTGTCGGGGGGGTGTTGGTGCTTTTGTGTGTGTGTGTGTGTGTGTGTGTGTGTGTGTGTGTGTGTGTGTGTGTGTGTGTGTGTGTGTGTGTGTGTGTGTGTGTGTGTGTGTGTGTGTGTGTGTGTGTGTATTTGTGTGTGTTGGTGTTTTTATGGTGAGTGTGTTAAGACGCCATAGCAGGCAGGCAGGTAGACAGACAGACAGGTAGACAGACAGGCAGGTAGACAGAGTGTCAAGTAGTTAAAGACAGACTGACGGACGGATAAGAAAGGTAGACTGGCAGGAAGACAGGTAGACAGGTAAATAAAGAAAGACTGACACACAGACAGAGGGGTAAAGACAGACAGACAGGTATATAAAAATAGCTGACAGGCAGAAAGGTAAAGACAGACAGACAGGTGATGATATCAGTCTGCTCAGTGTGGTGACAGGTGTTTGTGGTGGAGGGCTTACTGCTGAAGTCCCTGAGAGAAGAGGAGATGGAGGAGATAAAATAAATTACCTGAGAGACTTAAGACGGATTAACAGCACCGGCTCTTTGCTGCGAGATCGGCCGCTGATTGGTGCTGAGGGGGGGGGGGGGCAGGTCTCTAGAGGCTGGGGGGGGGGGGGGGGGGGGTCTCTAGAGGCGCGGGGGGTAGGTCTCTAGAGGCTGGGGGGGGGGGGGGGGGGGGCTGGTCTCTAGAGGCGGGGGGGGGGGGGGCAGGTCTCTAAAGGCGGGGGGGGCAGGTCTCTAGAGGCTGGGGGGGGGGGGCAGGTCTCTAGAGGCGGGGGGGGGGGGCAGGTCTCTAGAGGCGGGGGGGGGGCAGGTCTCTAGAGGATGGGGGGGGGGCAGGTCTCTAGAGGATGGGGGGGGCAGGTCTCTAGAGGCGGGGGGGGGGCAGGTCTCTAGAGGATGGGGGGGGGCAGGCGGTCAGGTGGTGGCAGCAGGTGGTCAGGCTGCTGCAGCAGGCGGTCAGGTGGTGGCAGCAGGCGGTCAGGCTGCTGCAGCAGGCGGTCAGGCTGTGGCAGCAGGCGGTCAGGTGGTGGCAGCAGGCGGTCAGGCTGTGGCAGCAGGCGGTCAGGCTGTGGCAGCAGGCGGTCAGGTGGTGGCAGCAGGCGGTCAGGCTGCTGCAGCAGGCGGTCAGGCGGTGGCAGCAGGCGGTCAGGTGGTGGCAGCAGGCGGTCAGGCTGCTGCAGCAGGCGGTCAGGCGGTGGCAGCAGGCGGTCAGGTGGTGGCAGCAGGCGGCCAGGCTGTGGCAGCAGGCGGTCAGGTGGTGGCAGCAGGCGGTCAGGCTGCTGCAGCAGGCGGTCAGGCGGTGGCTGTGGGCGGCTGTGTCAGTCTGAGGCAGAGAGATGTGGGTCAGGCCATGCTGTTCTAATTCAGCTCTCTCTCCAGGGGCAGATTACTAGAACAACACCCCCCGCCCCCCCCCTCTCCCTATCGCACATTCCTCCTCCAAATGAGACCTAAAAATATACAAGTGTCTCCGTGGGGGGGGGGGGGGCGAGGGACAGACAGGGACGCCGTTTGAAGGTCAGCCCTGGTGGGTCCGTACGGACTCCATCAGAGGACGTAGGCTGCTCCATGTGCACCACTTTATTATCATATTTAGAATCGACATCTAAAAACACAGTAGTTTTCCTCTCATCAAGTAGTCATTACACCACTTGATGAGAGGAAAACTACTGTGTTTGTGTTTGTGTCTAATCCTACCTGATGGATCTCTGTGATGTACAGGTTCAACTCTTATTCTTGTTCTTCTTCGGGTGGCTCCCTCACACTGTTACACACTGTGCAACACTGTGCAACCCTTTCAGTTTAATTAATGGAATGTATTGATTTGGATGATCAGATTTCAGTTTATAAATGACACCACCCTATTGGGTGTTACTATGGTGACCATGTAGTTATCAGTAGACCTGGGATGGGGTGAACACCACCCTAATGGGTGTTACCAAGGTAACCATGTAGTTATCAGTAGACCTGGGATGGGGTGAACACCACCCTAATGGGTGTTACCAAGGTAAACATGTAGTTATCAGTAGACCTGGGATGGGGCAGAACACCACCCTAATGGGTGTTACCAAGGTAAACATGTAGTTATCAGTAGACCTGGGATGGGGCAGAACACCACCCTATTGGGTGTTACTATGGTGACCATGTAGTTATCAGTAGACCTGGGATGGGGTGAACACCACTAATGGGTGTTAACATGGTAACCATGTAGTTATCAGTAGACCTGGGATGGGGTGAACACCACCCTAATGGGTGTTACCATGGTAATGAATCACCACCCTATGTCATACCTTGGAGCAGAAGGAATTAGCATGACTGCTGATAATGGAGAAGGGAATAGAACCACTCTGAGATGCTATCCAAACGTTTGGGCAGAAGCTTAAAAGCTTTTTCATTACATTTGAGCCCTTTGTAATATGCCATGATTTACTTTTCTCTATTTTGTGTGTTTGTGGTTGTGTGCGCTTGTCTTCTTTGTGTGTGTGTGTGTGTCTGGGTGTGTGTGTGTGTGTGTGTGTGTGTGTGTGTGTGTGTGTGTGTGTGTGTGTGTGCGTGCGTGCGTGCGTGCGTGCGTGCGTGCGTGCGTGCGTGCGTGCGTGCGTGCGTGCGTGCGTGCGTGCGTGCGTGCGTGCGTGCGTGCGTGTGTGCGTTTCGCTAGTGGGAGAGTATTTCAGCGCCTCCATGAGTCTCTTCATCCTCTTTTAAGATCCCCTCGTCTCACAGTCAAGGTGACTCACTGCGTGGCACCATCCCATAGAACTGGAGACAGCCAATCACAAGAGAGCCCTGGACACGAGGGGCGGAGCCTGTTAGTTGGACAGGATGATGCTGAGTCGTGTTGTAGATTGATGTGTCCGTTAAGAGCTCCATAAGAGCGTATGTCTGTCTGTCCACCACTCTGAAGTCTGCCCTCACACTGTAGTACACACAGACTCCTAAATGTACCTGACGGAGCTTGTCTATGTTTTGGGCGTGGGGTGATGGAGGAGTCCGGCATGCTGCTGAGACAGAGAACAGAGGATGTGTTAGCCTGCTACTCCCAGAGGTCGCCCGGCTGTCATCTCCTCCCATGAAGACAACAGGAGACGGAGATGCTCCCCAATCAAAGCTTTCATTAGCTCCTTAATGTCTTTCATTAGCACACCATCCACCCAGACGCCGTGGTGCCGCTAAGCTAATCACGTCGGCCAGACACCCTGCGACCAGCGCTAGCCAGTAGCATCGCTCCATCGTCCTGACAACTAGGGGGGGGGGGGTTAACGCGGGCGAGATGTCTTCAAACTGAGGGGCTGTTCAGCCTGGTCCTGACCGCATGACAGGCCCCAAACCCCTGGGGAGGACCAACTCGCTGGGACAACCAATGGGACACCAGGATCGGTCTCCAGGTGACATGAAGCAGATGTTGGACACATCTGTGGACCACAACCTGCTCCTATAGGTTCCCTTCAGTTGCGTGGTTATGGGGTTGTGTTTTCAGTTGTCCACCCAGATTTATGACCGATGGGTCGTTCCACTCTGGGGACTGAACCAACGGCTGGGCCCATCCATCCTCCGTCCGGGTGGACTCTCCCGTGTGTGATGGAACCAGAGGGGAGGTCGTGAGGCGCTTCAGATGATCACCCTCAGATGACAACAGGGCGTGGCCCTGAAGAGCCGCTGTCTCCCTGCTCCTACATCCTGCACGATGTGGTCTGCACTCTAGGCTGCTCTCCTACTCCAAAGAGTATTCATGACGGTGATTAGTAGGGGTGTTTCTACAGTACTGCCCTTGGCTGGGGACCAGGATCCTCCACTGAACTCCAGGGAGCAACCCTATTGGTTCACACATGTAGCAGATAATCGTTTTCTTGTTTTTAAGATCGTGTCTAAAACGATCCATTGCCCTTTGTTCACTTCTGGAGACTCTTAATCACAGTTAGTCCCTCGGTCACTTGATTCCCCCTGGAACAAACTATTCCCTCCCCAAGAGAGTAAATGTCTGAAGCATCAACAGCGAGAGAGAAACCTCGGACAAACAGCAGAGAGAGAGAGAGAGAGAGAGAGAGAGAGAGAGAGAGAGAGAGAGAGAGAGAGAGAGAGAGAGAGAGAGAGAGAGAGAGAGAGAGAGAGAGAGAGAGAGAGAGAGAGAGAGAGAGAGAGAGGGTGATAGAAAGAGGACTGAGATTCTCTTGCTTCCCTTTGTGCCCAGGACAACAGAGAGGGGGGAGAGGGAGGGTGGATGGGGGATAGAGGGAGAGAACTTGGTAGGAAGAAGGAGCAGAAAAGAAAGAGGAATCAGGGAGGGAGAGCGAATGAGGGACGGATGATTTAAGGCAGGGAGGGGTGATGGGACAAAGGGGAGGAGAGAGAGAGACAGAGAGGACCGGAGGAGGAGGTGGAGAGAGTAGGAGGAGGAGGTAGAGGAGGAGGTGGAGGAGGAGACGGTGGAGGAGGGGGTGGAGGAGAAGGATGAGGTGGAGGAGGAGGAAATAGAGAGTTCACAGCAGAACAATGGACCTAACAGAACCTGCAGAGCGGACACCTATCTGACAATCTAACATCCCTCATAAGGCTTTAATGTCCACACATGTGGAGCTCAGGCGAAGGCTGGGCTGGAAACAGTAGGGAGAGGGGGGGCTTTGGGATTAGCATGTCGGGGTGACAGAGAATCTGCAATATTTCTGTCTTGACTCCATCAGCGAGGCACAGGTCGTCTTAACATTTAAATGGGTCTGTTCCCCATCCTGGCCGAACGCTCTCCCTACGACTCCGACGCTGGCAGCCCCACCCGGGCTCAGGTATCAGGTAGTGGCGTCCTCGTAATGAAGACAGAGAGCTGCTGGTGACATCACGCACGGCGGGACGGCAGCGCAACAATCAGAGGCGCTCGGCTGCACAAGGTCAGCGGCTACGCTCCTCATTTACTCTCACATGAAGCTGCCCCCCTAACACACCACATCACACGCTAATGCGTTCAAACAGCGGCCGCAGCCAAACATCTCTTTTGATTAGGCCGCGCTTTGAGGCCGCTCACACCGGGTCCAGCCGGTCCAAACCGCCCGTAAACATTTCAAAGCTTGTCATGCCTGGTGTTCGTTCAGGATGTACAATGCCTTTGATTTTTCCGGCTTTTATGCTAATCTCACCGTGGGTTACAAACCGGCCCGCTGCGCTGGGGGGGGGGGGGGGGGGGGGGGCTGCCCCGACGCCGGGAGGAACTGGTTCTTTGGTGTCATCTGCGTTTTTTATGATGAGCTGGTGGTGCTGCCGGGTGGAGAGCCCCCTGACAGTTCACCCACCGGCACCACCACCACCAGCGGGCACTGCTGGGTGGAGCTGACCCCACCACCACCACCACCTCCACCACCACCACCACCACCACCTCCACCACCACCACCACCTCCACCACCACCACCACCACCTCAACCACCACCACCACCTCCACCAGCACCACCACCATCACCACCACCACCTCCACCACCACCACCACCACCTCCACCACCACCACCTCCACCACCACCACCTCCACCACCACCACCACCTCCACCACCACCACCACCACCACCACCTCAACCACCACCACCACCTCCACCACCACCACCACCATCACCAGGGAAGCATCAACAGGCAGCTAACGCTTCTGCAGCTAGGCTAGGCTAAGCCTCGCAGTACTGGGCCTAACCCAGCTCAGCTCTCAGTGATTCGTTTCACGAGTCATCTTTCCATCTAAAAGGTGATGCCAATCCTTAGAAAATTCGCAAAAAAGAAATTATGAGTTAGGTGCGTTTCCATCAAGTGGTTGGAGCGAAAAACTACACACATTCCAGGGCTTGTCGTATCCTTTTGATAACATCCTCTTTTAGGTCCTGATATATAGTTGAATTGCGTTGTTTTCCATCTGAAAATAGCTGTAATGTTTTTTCTTCGATGAGAGCAAGGACAAGTTTTACCTCTTCAGCGGTCCACACGTATCTATTATTCACATTGGCCATCTGTTCCATGAGCGTATTTAAAGGATACATTGTACATATTTACAATTCGAAATTTGTCGCAGCCTTTATACCCAACCCAGTCTCACGGAAATACGTGACACCGTCACGTCATTTAATCTATTCATTCGTGATCTGGGACACGTAATTAAATTATTTTTGTGCCAAAAAGCACGAATTTCTAACAACATGACAGCTTTTGGCCACCCGTTTCTACTTTCTCCTTTGATTCTGAGAAATGTTGACAATTCACGGATATATTTAATGCAGGTGCGGTGCTCTCTAGGCAAACCGAGCCGGAAAAAAGGTAGCTGCTTCATCTCTTCTTTTTAGAATGAGTTTGAAATTTGTGCTTTATGTGTCCTAGATCACGAATGAATAGATTAAATGACGTGATGTGACAGTGTCGCGTATTTCCGTGAGACTGGGTTGTTATACCACAGATACTCTAGGGTCTATAGCATATAACCGCGTTTTCTGATTACAGTTTAATGCATTTTCCACAATGAACCAGCTCTCGTTTTGAAGGCTGAACAGACAATTTGACTGGAATTACTTAGTAGGTGTCCATATATCAGGGATTAATGGACACGGTATAATTAAAGGATATGCAGACATCCCATATCATATATATATATGATATAGGATGTATACAAACGCTTAAAAATATATCTATATTGACACTACAAGTTGATGTCGGCAGGGTTGCTATGGCCAGTTGTTGTGCGGAAATCGGAAGGATGTTGTCGGTCCTGTGTGTCCAATGTTCGCTACGTCACAGCTGCTTCGAAAAGAGTGTTTCCGTCTCCCATTTTGCTTATTTACTCTCTTTCGCAATTCGCAAAAACCACCTCAAGCGAGTGGATAAACATTTTTGCGAATTAGAGTATTTTTAAGAGAATTTTGGTGTTTCATCACCGTTAACTGATTCGATACTTCAAATTTTGTGTAAAATCAGGGGGATGGAAACGCAGCAATTGCAACGTGTAACAGCAGCAGGAGGAAGAAATGTTTTAGTTCAGTGGCTAGTGGGATTAGTTTTCAATCCCCCTACTTTAACAAACAGTATTTTCAAGCAGCAGTAATTGCATGTGTAGCTGTAACTTGTGGCTGTAACGTGTAGTTGTAACATGCAGTTGTAACATGTAGCTGTAACATGTAGCTGTAACATGTAGTTGTAACATGTAGCTGTGACATGTAGTTGTAACATGTCAGTGTAACATGTAGCAGTAACATGTATGTTGCATGTGTGCCATGTTTGTGTCTCGATTGTCTCTGAATAGGTCCTGATAGCTCTCTGCTGCTGTGATTCCTTTAGACGTCACTTTAGATATGAGGAGAGTTTCATAAGTTACCGTCGCTGAGTGAAACTTGGCAGCATGTTTTTCTCTGCTTCCTCTAATGAGAGAAAAGGAGCGATAAGACCTCCTAAATATAATCCTTATCTGCTCCTCAATCTCAATCGCCAGGGGACCAATCGGATTGCTTGTCACTCAGCCTTTTAATTAACAATAGCGTGTGTGTGTGTGTGTGTGTGTGTGTGTGTGTGTGTGTGTGTGTGTGTGTGTGACTTTGTGTATGTCACTGTGTGTGTGTGTGTGTGACTGTGAGTTTGTGTGTGTGTGTGTGTGTGTGTGTGTGTGTGTGTGTGTGTGTGTGTGTGTGTGTGTGTGTGTGTGTGTGTGTGTGTGTGTGTGTGTGTGTGTGTGTGTGTGTGTGTGACTTTGTGTGTGTGACTCTGTGTGTGTGTGTGACTGGGTGTGTGTGTGTTTTACTATGTGTGCGTGTGACTGTGTTTGTGTGTATGTGACTGTGTGTGTGTGTGTGTGTGTGTGTGTGTGTGTGTGTGTGTGTGTGTGTGTGTGTGTGTGTGTGTGTGTGTGTGTGTGTGTGTGTGTGTGTGTGTGTGTGTTCATGTGTGTGTACATGTATGTCTGTGTGTCTGTGTTTGATGTGTGTGTCTGTGTTTATGTTTGCCTGTTTTTGTGTGTGTGTGTGTGTGTGTGTGTGGTTGTGTGTGTTTATGTGTGTGTGTGTGTGTGTGTGTGTGTGTGTGTGTATGTGTGTGTTTATGTGTGTGTGTGTGTGTGTGTGTGTGTGTGTGTGTGTGTGTGTGTGTGTGTGTGTGTGTGTGTGTGTGTGTGTGTGTGTGTGTCTGTGTGTGTGTGTGTATGTGTGTGTGTGTGTGTAGGTTGATGTCTGTGTGTGTGTTTGTGTGTGTTCATATGTGTGTCTTTGTGTGTGTTTATCTGTGTCTGTATGTCTGTGTGTGTGTATGTCTGTGTGTTTATGTGTGTGTGTGTGGTTATTTACGTGTGTCTCTGTGTGCTTGCGTCCATCTTTGTGTGTGTGTGTGTGTGTGTGTGTGTGTGTGTGTGTGTGTGTGTGTGTGTGTGTGTGTGTGTGTGTGTGTGTGTGTGTGTGTGTGTTTTCATGTGTGTGTCTGTGTGTAGCATCACATTCATTCCACTGTTTACTCTAAATCTACGCTAATGCGTAGCGCGATGTTAGCGGTCTGTGCTGCGCTCTCGCCGGTGTTTAATTAGCTCGGCGGGGGTGGGGGGGGGGGGGGGGGGGTGACCTCATCAGATAAGACGTCCTGTAGGCAGCTTTCAGTCTGGAGTCCGACAGGGCGTGGCCGCCAGAGACGGCGTCTGAACAGCTGTCAGAGATCTGATCAGCGGAGATAACGATAAACCGTCAGGCTGAGACCCCAGTAATCCTGTTTCAGGATACGTCAGCATGTGAAAACAAAAAGTTAACCAGCGGTTTGTTTGTAGGCCTATGTTAAAACAATATGGTAACCAGTGGTTTGTTAATACGTTAAAACAATAAGTTAACCAGCGGTTTGTTAGTACGTTAAAACAATAACTTAACCAGTGGTTTGTTACTACGTTAAAACAATAAAGTAACCAGCGGTTTGTTAGGACGTTAAAGGAGACATATTATGGTGTTTTCCCAACAAGTAAACATAGTATTTGAGTTCCAGAAAACATGTCTTTGAAGCTGTTTGCTGGAAATAGCGTTTAGGGAAAAAAATATCGTCTACCGCTATTCCTTAGTGTTGGCTCGTTCGTTCGCGAACCGGTTCGAATGAACGAGTCTTTAGGACGAACGAACCGAACCGGTTCGTTTCTCTCGTTCGTCTCGTTCACCATTCGATTCACCGGAAACTCTACTGAACGAACAAACTGGTTTCCGGTAGCACTAACTCCACTGAGTCTGACTGACTCAACTGAGAACCGTGCAATGGCGTGCATTCCATGATGCGATTCACCGCTACTGGAAACTAGGCTGATTCGCGAACGACTCCTCCCAGTTCAGTTGAGTTTCCGGTGAATCGATCCACCGGAAACTCGACTGAGCTGGGAGGAGAATCGTTTGTTCGTTCAGCCTTGTTTCCGGTAGCGGTAAATCGCATCATGGAATGGACGCTATTGCACGGTTCTCAGCTGAGTCAGTCAGACTCAGTGGAGTTAGTGCTACCGGAAACTACTGAACAAACGAACGAACGAACGATTCGTGAACGACTCCTCTTGGCGAACTGAAAACCCCCAAACTGGGTCACGGAAACGAATCATTAAATCCACCACTACTATTCCTGTCCGTAGCATTGATGCAAATGAGCTGCTGCCCATTGACCAATGAGCTGTCAGACTGAACCACAGCATGGAGGAGAAGGGATTGTTGCCGTTTGCGCACTCCTGGAGCTCTATATCTACATAATATAATATAACATAATAATAATATTATATACGGGTATTTATATAATCTATCTAATATCACGGGCAAAAGCTATGTGCGCCTCGGATGATATAATGAATAATAAAGACTGTGTCTGAAGTCTCTGGTACTTCCACAAATAAAGACTCGTAGTGGGGGATATCTCTGCCATGGTTGAGAAGAATTGGGGGGAAGGAACATTGGCATTGACTCTCTGAAGACCATGAACCGCGACATGGAGAAGAAAAGGATTGTACTACGGGAGCTGAGCTGCCGGACTGCCTCCGAGCTCCCCGCGCCGTCGAAGCCGCCCGGCCCCAGTCCGTCAGCTCCGGCGGTGTACTCTGGGAGCTGAACTGGCGCCGAACGAGCAGCTCCTGCTGGGGTAGCTCGGCGGCAGTCCGGCAGCTCAGCTCCGGGAGTCCAATCCCTTTCTACTCCATGTCACCTCCTCCCGACTTCCCTTTGGCGGCAGCTCCAGCTTTCTCTCTCTCACTCTCACTCTCTCACTCTCTCCTCTCTCTCTCTCTCTCTCTCTCTCTCTCTCTGGTCTGTTCTGGCCCGTGTCAGGGGAGCTCTTTAACTTTGTAGACCACCAGGTTTCACCTCTGCTACAAACATCTTTTATGTGATGTTATTATGCGACGAGCCATAAAGAGGTGATTAAAGAGGAACCGAACACTGAACTTTAATCAGAAGAACTCCCAATAGGACAGAAGATGAGGTGGTTTGTCATTGGTTCAAACTGGTTGCCACCCCTTACCTTTATCTTGGATTTCAGCCAATAGGAAAGAGCTATAATAGCACATTGTCCTAGGGGTCTGGGTGGGCATCTGTCTACTGCTGCTGTTGTGTTTCATGTTCCAAGAACAATAAACCAATAGATCGTAGTAATGCAGTCCATCCAAACAGAGTCTCTTCAGACTCAAGTCTGTTTCCGCTGTTCCCACCAACAGTATGGACCTTTTACACACTCATGCATTCAACCCTAACGTTCTCAGATTCAGATCTCAAAGAGTAGATCATTGTTCCAGAGCTTCAGCAGCAATGACCCAGGACGAGAGCCGCATCCTACGCACAAACCAGAACCAGAACCAGAACCAGAACCAGAACTAGAACCAGAACCAGAACTAGAACCAGAACCAGAACCAGAACTAGAACTAGAAGCAGAACTAGAACTAGAAGCAGAAGGAAACCTGCAGCCTCAGCCAAACCAGAACTAGAACCAGAACCAGAACCAGAACCAGAAGGAAACCAGCAGCAGCCTCAGCCATCCAGCAGCAGCAGCAGCAGAGGCGTGAGGTTAGGGTTAGGGTTAGGGTTAGGGTTAGGCGTCCCGCTGGTGCTCTGCTGTTGCGATGGATGCTCTCTTTAGTTTGCTGTTCGATTCTCCGGCGTGTTGTTCAGACCAAACAAAGAGGGGGTTTCTTGCCCCTCCATTTGCCAGTCGTTAATCTATGCAGACCTCATTGTTTTAATTTCATGCAAGATGTAGTTTGCCGTTTTGTTTCAATCACAACTTTTTTTCCTTAATTGTGAAATCAATTCATTTCTCAGTGTTTGGAGGCAGGAGATGAACAAGCTCACATATCAGAGATCAATCAAACATGACTGCTGCTGCCACTTCAAACGGAGGGAGGAGGGAGAGGGAGAGGTACAGGGAGAATGGGAGAGGGAGAGAGGGAGAGGGAGAGAGAATTACAGAGAGAAAGGGAGAGGGAGAGAGAGAGAGAGAGAATGGGAGAGGGAGAGAGGGAGAAGTGCAGGGAGAAAGGGGGAGGGAGATAGGTAGAGAGAGAGGTACAGGGAGAAAGGGAGAGGAAGAGAGGGAGAGAGAATGGGAGAGGGTGATAGGGAGAGGTGCAGGGAGAAAGGGGGAGGGAAAAGGTAGAGAGAGGTCCAAGGAGAAACGAAGAGGAAGAGATGGAGAGAGAGAGGGAGAGGGAGAGAGGGAGAGGGAGAGAGGGAGAAAGGGAGTGGGAGAGAGAGAGAGAGGAGAGAGGGAGAGAGAGCGGGAGAGGGAGGGAGAGGGAGAAAGGGATGGAGGGAGAGGGGGAGAGAGAGAGAGAGGGAGGGAGGGAGGGTGTGAGAGATAGAGAGAGAGAGAGAGAGAGAGGGGGAGAGGAAGGGAGAGGGGGAGAGAGGGGGAGACGCTCCTTCATGTTTTCTCCTCGCCTCTCAACTCGCCCACTTGCTGGATGTCGCCGCGGGCGACCTGAGACTTAACGGGTACAGAACGACCCGTGGTTAATTACTCAACTGAGTGTGGATCACTCCCGGGGGAGAGGGGGTGGGGGGGGGGGGGGAGAGGGGAGGGGGGGGGGAGAGGGGAGGGGAGGGGGGTGAGGGGAGGGGGAGGTCCGCTCCGGGGAACGTCTCGTTCTCCTTGTTCTATTTGGGTTGAGATGGGAGCAGGAGGGGAGGGAGGAGGAGACGAAAGAGGTGGAGGTGATGGAGGCGGATGGGACGGGATGGAGAAGGAGGTGATGGATGAGGAGGTGTTAGAGGGGGAGGTGATGGAGTAGGTGGGGAGGTGATGGAGGAGGAGGTGATGGATGAGGAGGTGTTAGAGGGGGAGGTGATGGAGGAGGAGGTGATGGATGAGGAGGTGTTAGAGGGGGAGGTGATGGAGGAGGTGGGGAGGTGATGGAGGCGGATGGGACGGGATGGAGAAGGAGGTGATGGATGAGGAGGTGTTAGAGGGGGAGGTGATGGAGTAGATGGGGAGGTGATTGAGGAGGAGGTGATGGAGGTGACGGAGGGGACGGAGGTGGAGGAGGCGGTGATGGAGGAGGAGGTGATGGATGAGGAGGTGTTAGAGGGGGAGGTGATGGAGTAGGTGGGGAGGTGATTGAGGAGGAGGTGATGGAGGTGACGGAGGGGACGGAGGTGGAGGAGGCGGTGATGGAGGAGGAGGTGATGGATGAGGAGGTGTTAGAGGGGGAGGTGATGGAGTAGGTGGGGAGGTGATTGAGGAGGAGGTGATGGAGGTGACGGAGGGGACGGAGGTGGAGGAGGCGGTGATGGAGGAGGAGGTGATGGAGGTGTCTTTATTGAGATTGGAAGGTAGACTAAATAAGGGCTGGCTAACCTTGACCTATCAGGACGCAGCACTGCTCCCTCCAGCTGTAGCTGGGACTAAGGGCATGGGGTTATGAGAGAGAGAGAGAGCGAGAAAGAGAGAGAGAGAGAGAGAGAGCGAGAGAGAGAGAGAGAGAGAGAGAGAGAGAGAGAGAGAGAGAGAGAGAGAGAGAGAGAGAGAGAGAGAGAGAGAGATGGGGGGTTCGTGTGTATGCTCTCTGTGAGTGTAGACCTCTGTGTGTGTGTGTGTGTGTGTGTTTGGTGTGTGTGTGTGTGTGTGTGTGTGTGTGTGTGTGTGTGTGTGTGTGTGTGTGTGTGTGTGTGTGTGTGTGTGTGTGTGTGTTCAGTTCAGACCTCCTCTGTGTGTGTGTGTGTGTTCAGTGTAGACCTCTGTGTGTGTGTGTGTGTGTGTGTGTGTGTGTGTGTGTGTGTGTGTGTGTGTGTGTGTGTGTGTGTGTGTGTGTGAGTGTGTGTCTGTGTGTGTGTTCTGTGTAGACCTCCTCTGTGTGTGTGTGTGTTCAGTGTAGACCTCTGTGTGTGTGTGTGTGTGTGTGTGTGTGTGTGTGTGTGTGTGTGTGTGTGTGTGTGTGTGTGTGTGTGTGTGTGTGTGTGTGTGTGTGTGTGTGTGTGTGTGTTCAGTTCAGAACTCCTCTGTGTGTGTGTGTGTTCAGTGTAGACCTCTGTGTGTGTGTGTGTGTGTGTGTGTGTGTGTGTGTGTGTGTGTGTGTGTGTGTGTGTGTGTGTGTGTGTGTGTGTGTGTGTCTGTGTGTGTGTTCTGTGTAGACCTCCTTTGTGTGTGTGTGTGTGTGTGTTCAGTGTAGACCTCTGTGTGTGTGTGTGTGTGTGTGTGTGTGTGTTCAGTGTAGACCCCCTCTCACACACGCGCGTTCCTCCACAACACCCCCACACCACTGCAGCCCGGGGTCTCACGTGCACCAGTGCCGCAACTCCGTTGTGGCGTGCGGCGAGCTCTCTCCTGGCCCGGCCTGATAAGGGATGTGAACATGCACCCCGCTGTTCTGCTTATCGCCGTGACAACCTGCCCGGCCCCCGGCCGCGTGACGCGCCTCTGTACCCTCTGGACCAATGGGAGAGGCCGTCTGCAGTGACTCACGCTACGCTCTGGACCAATGGGAGAGGCCGTCTGCAGTGACTCACGCTACGCTCTGGACCAATGGGAGAGGCCGTCTGCAGTGACTCACGCTACGCTCTGGACCAATGGGAGAGGCCGTCTGCAGTGACTCCGCTACGCTCTGGACCAATGAGAGAGGCCGTCTGCAATGACTCCGCTACGCTCTGGACCAGACTAATGGGTTAGGGTTAGGGTTAGGGTTAGGGTTAGTGACTCCGCTACGCTCTGGACCAGACTAATGGGTTAGGGTTAGGGTTAGGGTTAGTGACTCACGCTAGACTCTGGACCAGACTAATGGGTTAGGGTTAGGGTTAGGGTTAGGGTTAGTGACTCCGCTACGCTCTGGACCAGACTAATGGGTTAGGGTTAGGGTTAGGGTTAGGGTTAGTGACTCACGCTAGGCTCTGGACCAGACCTGGGCATCGCACGGCCCCGGGCCCATCCGGCCCTTTGACCGTTTCTAACCGGCCCACGTGAGGTCTGTGGGGAGTTCACAATCAAATGTAAATAATTGTATAAAGAAAATACAGATATTATTATGAAGGCTACTTTTGTTATAGCTTTTTTGTGCACGCGTATGCAGCTTCTAAAAATAAGTCGCAACTAAAATACGTAGAAGAAGAACCCCGTCCACGAGCCACGAACGGGCCACGAACTGAGCTCACAGGAGACTTTAGCGCTGACATGAAAGGCTGTTATTAACCAAACATGGACTTCTAAGTATTTTTTCACTGAAGTCAAAGGTAAAGCTGTGTGCTTAGTTTGTGGAGAACAGGTCGCTGTGTTAAAGGATTATAATTTGAATCGCCACTACAATACTAAACACGCGGAGAAATACGGCAACTTGACTGATGCAGATCGGGCACGGACATCCGAAGCTTTGTTAACTAAACTGCAAAAGCAACAAGGCTGTTTTACCAAGCGTTGCACATCCAGGGATGCAGCAGCCAAGACCAGCTTTGTGATATCCCGCAAAATCGCCAAAAATGGTAAGCCATTTTCTGAAGGGGAACGAGTGTTTGGTCGACTCTGCTGCGCTAATATGCCCAGAGAAAGGTAGGTCGATCCAAAAAGGATCAACCTACCTTTCTATGGTGAAATGTGACAAACATTTTGCGCGATGAAGTTTAACAAGTCAGGATGCAGATCTTCTCTCACTGACTTGTCAGCTGTCCTGCGCCTATCCCCCTCAAACATTTAACCTGACTTCAGTGCACTTGTTCAAGCCAAGCACAGACTAGATTTCTCTCACTGAACAAGAAAAAAAGAACTGAAAAACAGCTAATGGAGTAGTCAAACTAAAAACAAAAAGATAATAAAACTGTATAAAGTTCATTTATGCTGTTCTGAAAAACAAATGGCAAAAACATGCACATTTTGTTTAAAATTCCTTTGAGTATATTGTTCAAATAGTGGCATGTTGTCATTTTGTACTATGTCTGCTTCAGTTTTTCATCTGAAGAAAACATGTGGAAAAAAAGCTAATTCTGTAATTACGCTGCAAATGAATTAATAATAGCACTTTATAAAGTTCATTCAATGCTGTTCTTTGAAAAATGGTAAAAACATGCTAATTTTTTCACAATGGCTTTTGTGGATGTTAGTTAAATACTAACATAACTGCATTTTGTACCATGTGTGCTTTATTTTTTTCATATTCTTATCATAACATTTACTCTTGCCAGTCACAGCTTATCAAATACCCTACATTTTACTGCTTTTTATTAAAGAAATCCAATTCATATTGAGCTGAATTGAATTGAGCCTATTGGTCCGGCCCTCCACAACAGTTCCTGTTCCTCATGTGGCCCTTTGGGAAAATGAATTGCCCACCCCTGCTTTGGACCAATGGGAGAGGCCTACCAAGTGGCCTAATCACATCCTGCTTCCTGCAGGAAAGAAAATGAAAGTCCTCTGTTTGGAGTGATGGTTCAGTTTAGTAGAGCCGCTGTGGCTGTTTGTTATTACATATTACTACATGTGATAACATGTTACAATACGTTATTACATTTGACTAATTGTAATAACATATACTATGTATATTTACAATCATGATCATGATGTATAGTTACAATCACAATCATTTAACATTGTAATCAATGTTAAACATTAATTAGCTGAGAGTATTAAACCTTTTAAGGATTAAGAACACTATTAGGTGACTATTGAATAATAGGGGTCTCTCTCTCTCTCTCTCTCTCTCTCTCTCTCTCTCTCTCTCTCTCTCTCTCTCTCTCTCTCTCTCTCTCTCTCTCTCTCTCTCTCTCTCTCTCTCTCTCTCTCTCTCCCTCACTCCCTCTCCCTCCCTCCCTCCCTCCCTCTCTCCCTCTCTCTCTCTCTCTCCCCCTCTCTCTCTCTCTCCCCCTCTCTCTCTCTCTCTCTCTCTCTCTCTCTCTCTCTCTCTCTCTCTCTCTCTCTCTCTCTCTCTCTCTCTCTCTCTCTCTCTCTCTCTCTCTCTCAGCCTCCAGAAGGCTGCTGCCTCCAGAAGGCTGCTGCCTCTCGTCCAACCCTTCATTACTGTGGGAGGCTGACTTTTTTAAGAATGACTCAGAAAATAAAAGCCCCTCAGGGCAGCCTTTCAGAGGCTTTTATTTTGTTATTTAGCCCTTCCACTTTTAGCAGGCAGCGCTGCACGCATGCGGTTTAAAATAAACGCCTTCCTGCCTCCTCCGCTATCGCTCGCAGCCGTCAGGCCGAGGGGCGGGGCCTGCTCCTCCTTGGAGGGAAGGGGGCTAATTCAAGATTAGCATTCA
>NC_044053.1:1097521-1137521 GCF_902167405.1 Gadus morhua
TTCTGCTGTTCTGTTCCCACACACTTTATAGGAAAATATTTTAAATAACTTACTCTAAAGTGTGTGGCGTTAAGAGACAAACTTTGGGCATAAAGTATAAGTTTGTGCTTTGGGACTTTCTCAGTCATTAGACAATAAGGGAAATGGAAATATAGACTCGACAGTCGCAGTCGATGCATTTCCACACTCTTAGTTCTTGTGTTCAATAGAATCTCACATTCTATGGTCCTCCGCCTCACCGGTAAAATTCTTAAACGTGCAATCTTTCACTAACATCTCCAGCCTCCCTCATACCCAGAAAACAAACATGTTCTTCAACATGAATCAATGCAGTATTTAATATGGCTCCAAACTGAACAGACGTTTAAATTATTCTCATGTTTTAACAGATAACCACATTTCCTGCTTATTGAAGTCTTAAACCACCAACTGCTCTCTTCTGTTGTACTTCAGTTTGATCTGTGCTTCTGTTCAGACGAATTATTTTAATTACCAAAAGCACCACATTGTCTTTGATGCGTCAAATTTGACTATGTGTGTATATAAATGAATAAATATGCATGTGTATATATGTATAAATAAATATATATGTGTATATGTATATATATATATATGTATATATATATATATATATATATATATATATATATATATATATATATATATATATATATATATATATATATTCACTTTATATTCTTAGTAAACAAAAGCAAAAGTCTTTTTAGCACTTTTCCGAATCTATAATAAATGTGCTGAAATGCTGAAAGCTTCTGAGGAAAACTACTTTGACACAAACCACCACTGCACCACCTCAAACACCACCACCAGCACCACCTCCACCACCACCACCACGACCACTGCACCACCACCACCACCACCACCACCACCACAACCTCCACCACCACCACCACCACCTCCACCACCACTGCTCCACGACCATCCCCCCATCCCCGCACCACCACCACGCACCTCCACCACCTCCACCACCTCCACCAGCACCACCTCCACAACCACCACCACCACCATCCCTCAATCCCCGCACTACCACCACCACCACCACCACCTCCACCACCACCACCACCACCTCCACCTCCACCACCTCCAGCACCACCACCATCCCCGCACTACCACCACCACCACCACCACCACCACCACCTCCACCACCACCACCACCACCTCCACCACCTCCAGCACCACCACCATCCCCGCACCACCACCACCACCACCACCACCTCCACCACCACCTCCACCACCTCCAGCACCACCACCATCCCCGCACCACCACCACCACCACCACCACCACCACCTCCTCCAGATGTCAGTGTTGTTCCAAATCGAGTACTCCGTGAGGCACCAACCGGAAATAACGATCACGACTGCCGCCACGGCTCCTCCCCCGTGATAAACATCCCGCTTTGAACGGTGAACTCTTTACGCCTAGCAGCTATAAAAAGCTATAAAAACTATAAAAACTACAAAATGACTATTAATGTAGAATATGTGGAAAATGCGCCGACATTGGCTCAGCCTGGCTCCGCCCTCTTTCGCTACGTAGCAAAGATGGCTGCCGTTGAGTACGAGAAGTGTACTTCGCGATTTGACCGTTTTGAGCACACCATCCGGGTCCTTTCAGTACACTTATTTTCGCCCAATCTGAATCGGAACGCCCTACGTACTCAAACTTAGGCTAGTAAGTACGGATAGTATGTATATTGGTACACGGCACAGGTCTCTGGTCTGCTGCTGAGGTTCACAACGGAGGGGAGCTGGTTGTCTGAGTGCACGTGGGGAGAGTGCACGTGGGGAGAGTGCACGTGTGCACACACACAGTCGATGTGACGCAAGCTCCGGAGCTCCCCGTCTCTCCTGCGTCCCCGCGGCTCGGGCTGAGACGGAGAGACGGGCTGGGTTATTGATGACAACAGAGACCATGCGGAGGCAGCAGGCTGTTGTTTCCAGAAGCACGTGGACCACTTTAGAACCCTGCCCTGATTGGACCTGACCTTGAAACATCCCCCACACAACCGAATGAAATGAGGCCCAAATTAAATCAAGCTTCTTGGAAATACAATATGATATGAAATCCAAAAAGTAGAAAATACAATTACGTGTTGCATTAAGGGGAGTACATTAGCGTGTTGTAGCAATACTTGCATCCTTGCCTCAGCATAAAGGGGAATACATAGCTCAGAAATAGCCCCCCCCCCCCTTCGCTGAACAAAGTCCATCAACACTGTTCTGCTCATCTACCTCATGTATGTTTCAATTTTACAATTCCAATGTTGTTATTATTAATATATTGCCATTGGACTGAACTTCCTTGCACTATATTCATATTGACATTAAAATCTTAAATCTCTGACCATATATATTTACATTTAGGTCTTAATCTCTTTCTGTACTGATATTGCACCATTTCTTCCCTCTCTTAAATTGTTATTGTATATTATTTTTTGTTAATTGTAAATTCTATTTTATTGTTATACTGTATACTTAACAGTATATTGATATTTCGTACTGTTCTTTCAGTTTTTTTTTTCTTAGGTTAAGTGATGGTGTAGCCTACTTTGAGAGTAAGGGGTTAACCAAAGTCAAATTCCTTGTTTGTTTATGCAAACCTGGCCAATAAAGCTGATTCCGAATCTGACATTAGCGTGTCGTAGCAGTACTAGCTCCTTGCCTCAGCATTATGGGAGTACATTAGCGTGTCGTAGCAGTACTAGCTCCTTGCCTCAGCATTATGGGAGTACATTAGCGTGTCGTAGCAGTACTAGCTCCTTGCCTCAGCATTATGGGAGTACATTAGCGTGTCGTAGCAGTACTAGCTCCTTGCCTCAGCATTATGGGAGTACATTAGCGTGTCGTAGCAGTACTAGCTCCTTGCCTCAGCATTATGGGAGTACATTAGCGTGTCGTAGCAGTACTAGCTCCTTGCCTCAGCATTATGGGAGTACATTAGCGTGTCGTAGCAGTACTAGCTCCTTGCCTCAGCATTATGGGAGTACATTAGCGTGTCGTAGCAGTACTAGCTCCTTGCCTCAGCATTATGGGAGTACATTAGCGTGTCGTAGCAGTACTAGCTCCTTGCCTCAGCCCTGAAGGGTTTTTAATTAATCGGCAGCAGTTGATTCACTTCCCATCAGCCACCTGGGCGGCTGCTGGGCTTCTGATTGGCTGAGAGGGTCAGGGCAGGGGGATCTGTCTCCATTTCAGACTTTAATGATTCTGCAGACTGCAGGCGGTCGCCGGGGGTTACGGCAGGTGTGCCAGGTACACGTGGTTATGGGGAGGTCGATCAAGGTCACGGTGGGAAGAAGATGATTCCCGCCCTTACAGCGGGGGGGTCAGAGGTCGTAGCCCAGCGTGCGCTGAGGCCGGTCGGGTCGGGAGGAGAGATTGTACTGAACTCATTTGCAGGATTAACCGAGTGTATCGGAGTAAGGCTCTGCTGTTACAAGACCCCTCTCCTCCTCCTCTCCTTCTCTCCCCCTCTTCTCTCCTTTCCTTCTCTCCTCTCCTCTCCTCCTCCTCTCCTCCAATTCCTCCTCTTCCCTCCTCGCCTCCTCTCCTCTCCTCTTCTCTCCTCCTTTCCTCTCCTCTGCTCAACTCTCCTCTCACCTCCACCACCCTAACCCCCACCTCCACCTCCTCCACCCCCACATCCACCACCTCCACAACCTCCAGCACCCCGACCACCCTCACCCCCACCTCCACCACCTACACCACCTCCACCACCCTCACCCCCACCACCTCCACCACCACCTCCACCACTCTACCCCAGTCCCACACAGAGACAGCTCCAGCAGCAGGGGGCGTCTGTGAGCAGACGCCCGTGAGGCTCTTCGTGTAGTGACGGAGCTAATGAGGAAAATATACTTTAATTAATTCACCCGCAGGAAGGGGGAGGGGGAGGGGAGGGGAGGAGAGGGGAGGAGGAAGAGATCATCTTTGATTTAAAGGTTAATTTGGAGGAGAAGGCAGAGCGCTCAGAGAGTGGTCCTGACAACACCATGATGCACTCGGATCAGCCCCCCCGCGGTGTGGGTCTGTGTGTGTCTGTGTGGGGGTCTGTGGGTCTGTGTGTGTCTGTGGGTGTAGGTGTGTGTGTGTGTGTGTGTGTGTGTGTGTGTGTGTGTGTGTGTGTGTGTGTGTGTGTGTGTGTGTGTGTGTGTGTGTGTGTGTGTGTGTGTGTGTGTGTGTGACAGAGTGATGCTATGCTATATTCAGATAGCTATGTGCTACTTTCAGAGAACTGGCTAGCGTTAAACTCTAAGCTAAGAATATAGCTTAGCAGAATATAAGCTCCATCATAAGCTTCCTATATGCTACACCATAAGCTAGCCTTATAAGCTGTCTCTAAACTATACTAAAAGCTTACTGTAGGCTACAATATGATCTATATGTATGTTACAATTTAATCCATTTGTAAGATACAGTATAAGGCAGCTTTATTCTTTATTATGAGCTAGCTGTATGCTACAGTGCAAGCTATCCGTATGACACAGTATTCTCTGTCTGTATGCTACATTATGTGCTAGCTGTTCGCTGCATTATGAGCTAGCTGTATGCTACAGTGTAAGCTATCCGTATGCTACAGTATTCTCTGTCTGTATGGTCAATTATGTGCTAGCTGTTTGCTGCATTATGAGCTAGCTGTAGGATACAGTGTAAGCTATCTGTATGCTACAGTAAGTACAGTATATGTTCAATGGTATGTTAGCGCTCCTGTCCTGCTGGTTAGCTCGGTGTTAGCCGCTAAACCCTTGACTTTGAGAAGGGTGTTCTTTGAGAAGGGAGAGGCGTCTGGTCGCCGCGGCGATGCTGACCTCTCGCTGCGGGTGTCCGCCCTTGTAGCGCTCAGCTCCGCCCCCTGACCTGAGGACCGCGCCAAACATCTCCATCATCGTCTCGTTCGCCGCAGAACGCTGGTACGTTGGAGCCGCTCTGCACGCCTGCCGGCGCTGGCTCAGCTCGTTTTTATGGATAGAGCTATATAGAGCTATGCAGGTAGATAGAGCTATATAGAGCTATACAGGTAGATAGAGCTACATAGAGCTATACATGTAGATAGAATTACATAGAGCTATACAGGTAGATAGAGCTAGATAGAGGTCCCATCTTCTGCTCCACTTCTACACAGCCATCGTAGAAAGCATCCTCACCTTCTCCATCACAGTCTGGTTCGGCAGTCTAGACTCACTCTCCCGGAAGAAACTACAACGAATCATAAATAGAGCATCCAAAATTATTGGCACACCCCTTCCATCCCTTGATTCACTCTACCACAAACGGACACTACGCAGAGCACGGAAAATCATCTCCGAGCCCACTCACCCTGCACACTATGCCTTCCAACTACTGCCTTCTGGGAGGCGTTACAGGACAATTGCCTCCAGAACAACCCGGTTAAAAAACAGTTTCATCCCAACTGCAATAAACGTTAAGGATTAAGCATGGCCCTTATGTATTGTGTAGTGTGTATTTCTGTATGCATATCTGTGTTATATGTTTTGTAAGTTGGAACCTGTACCAAGCTGACAACAAATTCCACCAGCCTGGCTCTGTGGTCATTAAAATAATCAATCAATCAATCATAGAGCTATACAGGTAGATAGAGATACATAGAGCTACACAGGTAGATAGAGCTATATAGAGATACACAGGTAGATAGAGCTATATAGAGATACACAGGTAGATAGAGCTATATAGAGATACACAGGTAGATAGAGCTATACAGAACTATACAGGTAGATAGAGCTACATAGAGCTATACAGGTAGATAGAGCTATATAGAGCTATACAGGTAGATAGAGCTATATAGAGCTATACAGGTAGATAGAGCTATATAGAGCTATACAGGTAGATAGAGCTACATAGAGCTATACAGGTAGATAGAGCTATATAGAGCTATACAGGTAGATAGAGCTATATAGAGCTATACAGGTAGATATAGCTACATAGAGCTATACAGGTAGATAGAGCAAAATAGAGATATACAGGTAGATAGAGCTAAATAGAGCTAAACAGGTAGATAGAGCTATATCAAGTTATAGAGGTAGATATAGATATACAGGTATACAGATAGATAGAGGTGTAAAGGTATACAGAGGTATACAGGTATATAGAGGTGTAAAAGTAGATTGAGGTTTACAGACACAGATTACTCTTTAGATCCCAGCAGAAATCCATCCTATAAGTGTGTCGGTCTAATCTCCATCTGACCTGATCAGATAAGCAGTTAATGAGGTATTACATTTAGTGTACTCATAGCTAAATAAACAAATTTAATATGATGTAGAGGTATTTGTTGTTGTAGGCCTGACAATAGTCGGATGAGTAGAAACAAATTGTCCTTGTGTTTCTGTGTGGTTCTTCGTAGTAGCAGTAGTATTTTTAGTATAGGTGTTATTAGTGTAACAGAGGGAAAGTGTTCTTGTATTTCTTAAACCCAGCACTTGTGTGATCAAATAGACAGAAGATTAGGCTCATAACTCGTGTTTCTACACCTTGTTTAACCAAAGTGATTCATATTTATGTGCCATGATTAATAATTCACGTTTCAAACTCTCTCTTCTCTCTGCTGGCATTGGGCCCTTTTAATTGGTAATGAGAGAGAGAGAGAGAGAGAGAGAGAGAGAGAGAGAGAGAGAGAGAGAGAGAGAGAGAGAGATAGAGAGAGAGAGAGAGAGAGAGAGAGAGAGAGAGAGAGAGAGAGAGAGAGAGAGAGAGAGAGAGATAGAGAGAGAGAGATAGTGAGAGCGAGAGAGAGGGGGGAGATAGAGAGACAGAGAGTGTAGCGGGCTGAATGCTAAATGATTTATCAAACACTATCATCCTAATATGGACTTCATCTCCCCTCGCCTCGTTCCCAGCCTGAAGGAACATCTAGCGTTCTCTGACCAAAGGGTTCCCCAGGCTGTGGTGGGAACCCCCTGGGGTCACCTGGGAGATGGTGACTTCAGCTGAAGATGTTTGTCAGGTACGCCTCGTTAAAGAGTCACTATGAATGAAACAAACAGACTAATGACTTGTAGCCACAGGCACACATTGGCCCGCTGTGCGTTCTCTGGGTACACATGTATACAGTACATATATATATATATATATATATATATATATATATACAGTATATATATATATATATATATTCATTGAGAGCAGGTATATATGTGTGTGCGTGCCTGTGTGTGTGTATGTGTGCCGATGTTTGTGCGTGCGTGTGCCGTGTGCACATGTGTGTATGTGTGCCTTACCACATCCTTTCGTTTTACCATGGTTTAGGGCAGTGGAGATGTCTGCCATTATAGATCCATCTTATAGATTATAGATCGATAGAGATGGACTGTTGTATCTGGCCTGATATCTGTTCAGAAGAGATGGTTTTATCATCAGAGGGTTAGGGTGTGAGAGAGAGATGGTTTTATCATCAGAGGGTTAGGGTGTGAGAGAGAGAGGGTTTTATCATCAGAGGGTTAGGGTGTGAGAGAGAGGGCAGCAGGCCTGGTCCTCGCTCAGGTCTCTCCTGCTCCTCCGTCTGAATACTACTGAGAGCTTATGCATAGTGTATATACTTAGTATCTATCAATACTCTATCAATAGGGGTACCATACACAGAATGGATTTTACATACTCCCAATCGATAGTATGTATACTACACACAGACGTGACTTTGACTTCAGTAAGCGTTCTACCTGCATAAAGAGGAAAACAACATACAGCAGGTAATGTTGGAGCGACAGCATCTGTTGAACTCCCAGGTGAATTGGGGGCCGTTAAAGCGTCTTAATGTCTTTCTGTCTCCCCCGCCCAGCTCCTCAGAGGAAATGCACATCGGCCAGTCATTTAAACGTACATTAATTCCAGGATGCTGATTGGTCCCAGCTGTGGGTGGCATGTTCGCTTCCTGTTTACATGCCAGGCGCCACCCGCTAGTGCCTGTGGTGCATTCTGGGAGAGGTGCTGAGCGGGAGCAGACCAGCTGTATGCGGCAGGGCGAGTCGGTGCAGATGATGTTTGAGGGCATTGTAGGCCCTTTGAGCTACATGTATATAGTTTATGATATAAGTGTATACATAATTCGCTTATATAATGGCTACATTATATAATGTGTATATTATATAGCTCAGGAAACTCAGGAGACAGCTGTCCCTCGATGTTTGGATCATTGAAGTATTTGTTTAGATTCCATTCGTTTTTTCAAAAGTCAAACCACCAATTATCAGCACAAAGCTGAAAGGCCAGAGGAGAAACAGTTTGAGCTCTGAGTGCAGCGTCACCATGGAGACCAGAGGCGCGCGCGCTGGACTACTGGACGCCAGGTCTGCTCCTCCTCCTCCTCCTCCTCCTCCTCCTCCTCCTCCTCCTCCTCCTCCTTGCCATGCGCTCCCCTCACCCAAGGATGGCCACCATTTTGTCCCCAGCTCTGACAGCCACTTACAAGCCGCTCTTCTGGGGAGGCTGACAGAGCGCAGCGGCGTGATGTGAACGAATGAGGAAACACTCAGGGAGACGCGCAGGGAGAGTGGCTCTTTCTCTGAAGCCTCTTTACTCCAATGCCCCTGAAGGGAACGCCTGAATGCTCGCTGAATGGCACCCAACTCGTCCTTCTGTCGTGTTTAAGAATTACTTGGAAAGTACGAAAAACAATGGTGTTCACCCGTGTATTGCTGCTACAAAACATTCAATGGCGCCACAGCGTTTCGGGACATGTGCGCCGTTAGTCCGGCGGAGGACATCTGACCTCCCTTGTGTCGTTGGACTCAGACCTATCAAACAAACGGCATGGCTGGGATTCTCCTGCTCGCCTCACGCTGGTGGAGGACTCGGCTGCAGAACAAAGTGCCCTGCAGAAAAGTGCGACTTCAGGAGGACTTCAGGAGCTTAGCCGCCAGCGGCTCCTAAGACCTGATTTGCATACGAGAGATGGCCTTGCTTCAATCGGCTGCAGGGAGAAGTGGACAGCTGGCTAGGAGACACTTGGTTCCATCAAGGCGCCTCCACCGGAAAATAAGGAGGTGGATCTGCTGCCAGCCCCACCTGAGCGAGGAGCCGGGCCCCTCTGCCAAGGCGCTCCTGAGCCGATTTGAAGGTGTGTGTCACAGGGCGGGAAAATCTCTCGCTGTCCGCAAAGTCGATTAAAGCCAACAGCTGCAACTTAGGCTCTGCCAACCGCTATGCACTGGACACACACACAGAAACACACACACATACACATGGACACACACACAGAAACACACACACATACACATGGACACACACACAGAAACACACACACATACACATGGACACACACACGGAAACACACACACATACACATGGACACACACACACAGAAACACACACACATACACATGGACACACACACAGAAACACACACACGTACACATGGACACACACACGGAAACACACACACATACACATGGACACACACACACACACACACACATACACATGGACACACACACAGAAACACACACACACACACATGGACACACACACAGAAACACACACACATACACATGGACACACACACAGAAACACACACACACACATACACATCGACACACACACGGAAACACACACACATACACATGGACACACACACACACACACACACACACACATACATACACATGGACACACACACAGAAACACACACACACACACATGGACACACACACAGAAACACACACACATACACATGGACACACACTCAGAAACACACACACATACACATGGACACACACACAGAAACACACACACATACACATGGACACACACACGGAAACACACACACATACACATGGACACACACACGGAAACACACACACATACACATGGACACACACACGGAAACACACACACATACACATGGACACACACACGGAAACACACACACATACACATGGACACACACACGGAAACACACACACATACACATGGACACACACACGGAAACACACACACATACACATGGACACACACGGAAACACACACACATACACATGGACACACACACGGAAACACACACACATACACATGGACACACACACGGAAACACACACACATACACATGGACACACACACAGAAACACACACACATACACGTGGACACACACACGGAAACACACACACATACACATGGACACACACACGGAAACACACACACATACACATGGACACACACACGGAAACACACACACATACACATGGACACACGCACGGAAACACACACACATACACATGGACACACGCACGGAAACACACACACATACACATGGACACACACACGGAAACACACACACGTACACATGGACACACGCACGGAAACACACACACACACACACACATGGACACACACACGGAAACACACACACATACACATGGACACACACACAGAAACACATACACATGGACACACACACGGAAACACACACACACACAAATGGACACACACACGGAAACACACACACACACACACACACACATGGTCACACACATGGAAACACACACACACACCTATGGACACACACACACACACACACACACACACCTATGGATACACACACGGAAACACACACACACACACTCCTATGGACACACACATGGAAACACACACACAGACACACCTATGGATACACACACGGAAACACACACACACCTATGGATACACACATTGAAACACACACACACACTCCTAGACACAAACATGGAAACACATGAACAAACACACATACCCACACAGGGACACAAACACACACAGGGAAACACACACACACACACACACACACACACACACACACGTAAATGCACACACACTTTGACACAGGCATGCAGAAATATACACACAAACACACACAACTATAAAACCACACACACAAGCGCACACAAACGGACACACACACACATTTAGACATGCACAGACACACAAACGAACACATGCACAGATACCCAAAGACAGTTCCAGGTGCATTAACACACACTCCCAATGAGCACGCACACACACCACACACAAACACACAAACATGCAGAACGGCACAAACACGCACACTACACAAACATACACAATCAAATGCACAACTCCTATGTCTAACCCTAGCATGTGACTCAGGTTTAACTCCTAGGTCTAACCCTAGCGTGTGACTCCAGTTTAACTCCTATGTCTAACCCTAGCATGTGACTCAGGTTTAACTCCTAGGTCTAACCCTAACACCATGACTCAGGTTTAACTCCTAGGTCTAACACTAACCTCATGACTCAGGTTTACCTCCTATGTCTAACCCTAGTATGCGACTCAGGTTCAACTCCAAGGTCTAACCTTAACACCATGACTCAGGTTTAACTCCTAGGTCTAACCCAGCATGTGACTCAGGTTTAGTGGTTGTAGTGAAGGTGGTGGTGGTGGTGGAGGTGGTGCGGGGATGGAGGGGTGGCGGTGTTGGTGGTGGTGTTGGTGGCGGTGTTGGTGGCGGTGGTGCGGGGATGGAGGGGTGGTGGTGGTGGTGGCAGTGGTGAAGGTGGTGGAGATGGTGGTGGTGGAGGTGGTGGTGTTGGTGGTGGTGGTGCGGGGATGGAGGGGTGGTGGAGGTGGTGGAGGTGGTGGAGGTGGTTGTGGTGGAGGTGGTGGGCTGGTGGAGGTGGTGGTGTTGGTGGCGGTGGTGCGGGGATGGAGGGGTGGTGGTGGTGGTGGCAGTGGTGAAGGTGGTGGAGATGGTGGTGGTGGAGGTGGTGGTGTTGGTGGTGGTGGTGCGGGGATGGAGGGGTGGTGGAGGTGGTGGAGGTGGTGGAGGTGGTTGTGGTGGAGGTGGTGGGCTGGTGGAGGTGGTGGTGGTGGTAAATACGGTTAAGAATGCCAGGAATGCCAGGTTGCTCAACCCATCACCTCGGGACACAGACGGATGTCTGTGTCCCGAGGTGATGGGTATTAACATACAGAACAGTATGTTAATACATACAGTACAGTATGTTAGTATGTATTAACGTACAGTACATTATGTTACTATGTATCAACATACAGAACTGTATGTTAAAGGCCTACGTGCAGGTTAACCGGAAGTTTTGATTAATGGGTTCATAAAGCACTCAAAATATGTGTATCATTTATAAAATGTTTCCAAAATAGTGTTAAAGTCCAGTTTTTGTTGTTTTTGGCAGTAACAGGTGTTTCCTAACGCCATTCGGCGATGGAGTCACGTTGGGGAGACGTGGTGGAAGGTAGCCTCAGCCTAGTACTAGAGCTATGACGTCTAAGAGGTGGCAAGAACAGCAAATAACATGTTTGATGGCCCACAGCAGTATCATTTCGAACCTGTCAGACGTGAGCGGGCGAATGAGGAATTGCCGAGAACTGATGGCGGTCAAAGCCAAATGCATGGTCAGAGGAGAATGAGTGGAGAGTTGCTATCATTTAGCAACGCAGCAACGAGCACTGGAGCTAGTCAATGAACAGCAGTGCATGCAATAACGACACTTTTATTTATTTTTACTGGCAGTGAATAGCACAGAGTGAAAGTCAACGTTTTCTTTATATCTAGTGACAGCGATTATGTCGTAAGTACCGGTAAACTTAGTCAGAAGATCTAGAAATAAAAGGCATAATGCTAGCTATGGGCTAACTTAGCCTATCGGACAGCAATCAGTGCACTTGCAAATGAGTGCCTGCAAGTATAACCGATCGTGGTGTGACATTATTTAACAATCAATCTACCGCAAATTCGACCAGACAGATGTACATTGAACACATACACAAAGCACACTGTCCAACCCGGCGGATGCTGACAGACAGCCCACAACTATGAAGGTATTATTGTAGCAAAAGTCTTTAGCACCTGTAACTGCAGAATTTGAATGTGTACACTAAAGTCACAGTCAATTTGAAGTTGTACATATTTATTATGCATGTGTACTCTATATTTTTTCTACCATTGTAAACACAAAATAGGGTCTACGAGTACGCAAATCTGTGTTACAGGTGAACAAATCCTTTTGCTGCAATCATTGCAGCGCAGTTGGTGCAAAACACATTCGCACACCCGTGTTTCATAATCTGAGAACATGCCCAAAATGTGTGCATTCGTAAACCAACACTTGAACTAATGGAACAGAAGTTGCACATCTGTGAAAAATTTCCTCACAAATAAAATGATAAAGCACGCACGCTAAGTCCATATTTACAACTGCCCGAATCTGCTCCTGCAAGTTTCAGCTGTGGGCTTTATTGCAGGTATAGTTTTGCAACACGTCTAGGTGGTAAATGTGTGGCAAAAGTTTTCGTATCCGTAGATGCCAGAGCGTCCGTGGGCGGGACAAAATAGTTCCGCCCATAATTTCCTAATCCAATGAAAGTCGCCGGCAGGGCTGCATTTCTCAAATTACACTGGGACCCACCGCATACCGCTCTGTGTGAGCCCAATCACCTCAATGAATTCCCGACGTGTAGTTTGGTATAAATAAAGACTTGACTAGGCTATTTATCTTATCTAGGCTACTAGTCAACAATTATTCGCCGAAGGCGAAGTGAATAGTGGGGAATAGCCCCGAGACCAAAGGTTTATTTGTTGTTATCAGCTGACAATTTGCGATGAAAACAATATCGAGTTTGAGATGACAATCATGGGATATTGCCCAATATCCCGAGATAGCGAACCTATCAAATTGCGCCATCTTAGGAAGTTCACGTGTAGCATATACTAACTATAAATAATATCTATGTATTTATCTATGTATCTGTATAATCGGCTGAACACTCTCTTACTAGTCTCTACTCTCCAGGGTCTCATGCGGCTTGGGTCCGCGTCTCCCCAACGTGAAGTCATGCAATACATTCTGGGGGAAATGAGAATCAATAGCAAACCGCTAAAATAGTGCCTACTTTTTCGCATTACATTCCGTTTTGTGATACCTAACAACATTAAATACAATAAATAAAAGTTTAAATCTTAAATACCAACAAGCAAATTGCACAAATTCGTTGGAAAATAAACCCTGCAACACGGCCTTTAACACGTACAGTATGTTAGTATGCGTCATGGAAATATCAATCATAACTATAATATACGATCATATGCAAATTATATTAACCTTGTTTATATTATTACTGTTCACATTAAAAGGAACCGTATACATTCTCCCTGTATCTTAAGATACATCCCTTCCACTCTAACTGAGAGAGGTTAAGAAAGACATTTGCATTCCCACTGGAGCCACTATGTCTGATGCTAGGCCAGGCAAATCGACTGACTTTTCATCAGTAGATTCCTTTAGCCATGCTTACAGACTTGCAGACATGTCCACTTTTCCAATTTTGTATTGCAGTTAACTTGGCCTCTCCCGCCAATCCTAAACCCTCCATTATGGTCACTCCCACTTACCTGTGTATTCCCTACCCACAATGCAAACATTTCCCCATAAGAATCATCTCACTGAATGTATCCTTGGTAACTTTGTGCCTGTTCTTTCCCATGATCATGCTCTAATATTAATTCAAATATTTCCAGCTTCCGCAAAAGACTCAAAACTCACCTGTTCAGAGTTTACCTGGACTCTGAATAGCCACCCCCTCCCACCTATCCTGCTTATTGTATGTTGTACGTCCTTGTACTTAATTTATGAACTTAATGTACGCTGTATTTAGTTATAGTACTTGGGTTAGCATCTTATAGCATCTTCTCGCTTTCCGCACCTGGTCTAAACGCTAGTTTAGTCTTGGTCTGTGTGTCTTGGTTCATTTTTCTCAGGGCATCCCGGGGTGCACAGAGGAAACAAACCGGCTTCCAAACCCAACGTGCCGCAGCCATGGAAGCAAGTAAACAAAGTGGAACAACCAAGCTCGGACTAGAATCTACCCAACCAAAACACCAGAACCTTAACCAGATCCCTAACTCTAACCAGAACCCTAACCATAACCCTATCCCTTAACCATAACCAGAACCCTTACCATTACAAGAACCCTTACCCTAACCATAACCCTAACCCTGACCAGAACCCTAACCCTGACCAGAACCTGCTAAAACACGGTCCATCCTGGGGTTAGTTTGGTTAGGAGTTACTTAGTTAGTTAGTAGACTGCTTGAAGCCAAAAAGTATTTCAAGAAGAAAACAATTGAGCTGCAGTGCCCATTTGAACTGTGTCAATGTTGCATATAAACTATACTATACACCACTAGGAATAGTAACACCACCTTTAAACCAGTACGGTGGGGGCGCAGCAGAAGCCAGTAGGATTAGTAACACAACTAGCGTCCTGTAACAACACTGCAGTGGTCATAGTATAGGAAGACCACAATTTATACTAGCATCCTGGTAAACCATGCTCCTCTCAGTTCACCTCCTCCACCTCCTCCTCCTCCACTCCTGTGAGCGCGAAAGCGTTTCCCGCTAAGTGATTCCCGTGTGTCCCCGGGGACCGCGTGGCTCTGAGCGCCCTGTCCTGCTAAACACCAGCGCTGACAGTTAGCTAGTCTTATCCCGTCTGCTGTGCTAATGGATGGGAGGGGATCCAAGTGGCCCCAGGCTCCAGTCCGGCTCTGGAGAGCCAAAATAAATGTCACAAAAATGTAATTTCACCTCTCGTGTGGAGGGCCCTCCTGCCTCCGCTCTCTGGACCGCTAGCGGCGGCTCATTTGGAGGAACACGACACCATTAGGCCCCCGACCCAACACCCACTCCAAGGAAACCTTAGTTGTGTTACTTCTGCTTCACGGCGTGTGGGTCTCCACAGCTGTCCACAGTGTACAGGTGACAGCGGTAGAATGATAAACAGCTCATTGAAGTGACCACACTCACAGCTCTGAGGGAGACAGCAGTTCTAGATGCTTCTCTCTCTCTGCACTAGAGGACAGATTACCCAGCTACTGGGAAAACCAGCACCAAACTCTTCTCCCATTATCAAACGGTGGTAGTTTCCAACCCAGGCACGCGAAAAACACAAACCGCCATTCTCTTATTTTCCTCCAAACACATCAGAAAGCCAGACATGGGGGGAGGGGGAGAAGGGGGAGAGAAGGGGGAGATAGGTGCTTGGTTCAAATTGATTTCATTCTATTGTTTGAATATCAAGGCCGGGTTCTTCCCCCTCGCTGTTCTCCAGCAGATAAACAGGCTGCTTTATATTTATTTTTTGTTTATGGCAATTATTGCCAGAGGATTGTTCCTTATGTGACTCGACTGACAATGAGCTGTAGCGAGAGGAGGTGGAGCGAGGGTGGAGCGAGGGGAGATGGAAGGGTGGAAGCAGGGTGGGGCTGGAGGAGTGTCGTGGAGGGGTGGAGGAGGTTATCTGTAGGTGGTGAAGGGGTAGGTAAGAGGGGAGGTGGTGGCGAGGGTGGATGAGAGTCGGTGGAGGTTGAGATACAGCTGGACGGATGAGATGAAATGGGATGGTGGAGGAGGGGTGGAAGGGACGTGGGGGTTCAGAGAGCTTGGGTTCAGACTGGAGGGTCTCAGGGGGGACAGCTGGTGTACTTTACCTCCCTCTCCGCATACTGAGAGCAGCCCACTGCAGAGGGGAGATTGGATTTGGTTCAGCATTCACAGTAATGGCAGCAAACCTCAGGTACCATCACCACCTCCATCAGGCCTTTCACCTCCACCTCCAGCTCTATCACCACCTCCATCAGGCCTTTCACCTCCAACTCCAGCTCTATCACCACCTCCATCAGGCCTTTCACCTCCAACTCCAGCTCTATCACCACCTCCATCAGGCCTTTCACCTCCAACTCCAGCTCTATCACCACCTCCATCAGGCCTTTCACCTCCAACTCCAGCTCTATCACCACCTCCATCAGGCCTTTCACCTCCACCTCCAGCTCTATCACCACCTCCATCAGGCCTTTCACCTCCACCTCCAGCTCTATCACCACCTCCATCAGGCCTTTCACCTCCACCTCCAGCTCTATCACCACCTCCATCAGGCCTTTCACCTCCACCTCCAGCTCTATCACCACCTCCATCAGGCCTATAACCTCCACCTCCAGCTCTATCACCAGCATCTCCACCTCAAACCCCACCTCCTCAGTCGACCTGTAATCACCCCTACCTGCCCCTTAATGACCTGTCTCTGTACTGTCTAACCCCTACCTGCTCCTTAATGACCTGTCTCTGTACTGTCTAACCCCTACCTGCTCCTTAATGACCTGTCTCTGTACTGTCTAACCCCTACCTGCTCCTTAATGACCTGTCTCTGTACTGTCTAACCCCTACCTGCTCCTTAATGACCTGTCTCTGTACTGTCTAACCCCTACCTGCTCCTATATGACCTGTCCCTGTACTGTCTAACCCCTACCTGCTCCTTAATGACCTGTCTCTGTACTTTCTAACCCCTACCTGCTCCTATATGACCTGTCCCTGTACTGTCTAACCTCTACTTGCTCCTTAATGACCTGTCCCTGTACTGTCTAACCCCTACCTGCTCCCATATGGCCTGTCCCTGTACTGTCTAGCCCCTACCTGCTCCTTAATGACCTGTCTCTGTACTGTCTAACCCCTACCTGCTCCTTAATTACCTGTCCCTGAACTGTCTAACCCGTACCTGTTCCTATATGACCTATCGCTGTACTGTCTAACCCCTACCTGATTCTTGATGACCTGTCTCTGTACTGTCTAACCCCTACCTGCTCCTTAATGACCTGTCTATGTACTGTCTAACCCCTACCTGCTCCTTGATGACCTGTCTCTGTAGTGTCTAACCCCTACCTGCTCCTTAATGACCTCTCTCTGTACTGTCTAGCCCCTACCTGCTCCTTAATGACCTGTCTCTGTACTGTCTAACCCCTACCTGCTCCTTAATGACCTGTCTCTGTACTGTCAAACCCCTACCTGCTCCTTAATGACCTGTCCCTGTACTGTCTAACCCCTACCTGCTCCTTAATGACCTGTCTCTGTACTGTCTAACCCCTACCTGCTCCTATATGACCTGTCCCTGTACTGTCTAACCTCTACTTGCTCCTTAATGACCTGTCCCTGTACTGTCTAACCCCTACCTGCTCCTATATGGCCTGTCCCTGTACTGTCTAGCCCCTACCTGCTCCTTAATGACCTGTCTCTGTACTGTCTAACTCCTACCTGCTCCTTAATTACCTGTCCCTGAACTGTCTAACCCGTACCTGTTCCTATTTGACCTGTCGCTGTACTGTCTAACCCCTACCTGATTCTTAATGACCTCTCTCTGTACTGTCTAGCCCCTACCTGCTCCTTAATGACCTGTCTCTGTACTGTCTAACGCCTACCTGCTCCTTAATGACCGGTCTCTGTACTGTCTAACTGTTCCTTAATGACCTGTCTCTGTACTGTCTAACCCCTACCTGTTCCTTATTGACCTTTCTCTGTACTGTCTAACCCTTACCTGCTCCTTAATAAACTGTCTCTGTACTGCCTAACCCCTACCTGCTCCTTAATGACCTGTCTCTGTACTGTCTAACCCCTACCTGTTCCTTAATGACCTTTCTCTGTACTGTCTAACCCTTACCTGCTCCTTAATAACCTGTCTCTGTACTGCCTAACCCCTACCTGCTCCTTAATGACCTGTCTCTGTACTGTCTAACCCCTACCTGCTACTTAATGACTTGCTCTGTACTGTCTAACCCCTACCTGCTCCTTAATAAACTCTCTCTGTACTGTCTAGCCCCTACCTGCTCCTTAGTGACCTGTCTCTGTACTGTCTAACCCCTACCTGCTCCTTAATGACCTGTCTCTGTACTGTCTAACCCCTACCTGCTCCTTAATGACCTGCTCTGTACTGTCTAACCCCTACCTGCTCCTTAATGAACTCTCTCTGTACTGTCTAGCCCCTACCTGCTCCTTAATGACCTCTCTCTGTACTGTCTAACCCGTACCTGCTCCTTAATGACCTATCTATGTACTGTCTAACCCCTACCTGCTCCTTAATGAACTCTCTCTGTACTGTCTAACCCCTACCTGCTCCTTAATGACCTGTCTCTGTACTGTCTAACCCCTACCTGCTCCTTAATGACCCGTCTCTGTACAGTCTAACCCCTACCTGCTCCTTAATGACCTGTCTCTGTACTGTCTAACCCCTACCTGCTCCTTAACGACCTGACTGTACTATCTAACCCCTACCTGCTCCTTAATGACCTATCTCTGTACTGTCTAACCCCTGCCTGCTCCTTAATGAACTCTCTCTGTACTGTCTAGCCCCTACCTGCTCCTTAATGACCTGTCTCTGTACTGTCTAACCCCTACCTGCTCCTTAATGACCTGTCTCTGTACTGTCTAACCCCTACCTGCTCCTTAATGACCTGCTCTGTACTGTCTAACCCCTACCTGCTCCTTAATGAACTCTCTCTGTACTGTCTAGCCCCTACCTGCTCCTTAATGACCTCTCTCTGTACTGTCTAACCCGTACCTGCTCCTTAATGACCTATCTATGTACTGTCTAACCCCTACCTGCTCCTTAATGAACTCTCTCTGTACTGTCTAACCCCTACCTGCTCCTTAATGACCTGTCTCTGTACTGTCTAACCCCTACCTGCTCCTTAACGACCTGACTGTACTATCTAACCCCTACCTGCTCCTTAATGACCTATCTCTGTACTGTCTAACCCCTGCCTGCTCCTTAATGAACTCTCTCTGTACTGTCTAGCCCCTACCTGCTCCTTAATGACCTGTCTCTGTACTGTCTAACCCCTACCTGCTCCTTAATGACCTATCTCTGTACTGTCTAACCCCTACCTGCTCCTTAGTGACCTGTCTCTGTACTGTCTAACCCCTACATGCTCCTTAATGAACTCTCTCTGTACTGTCTAACCCCTACCTGCTCCTTAATGAACTCTCTCTGTACTGTCTAGCCCCTACCTGCTCCTTAGTGACCTGTCTCTGTACTGTCTAGCCCCTACCTGCTCCTTAGTGACTGCCTGACCCCGACCTGCATATACTGTTTGAATGAATCGTCTGCTAGATAGTAAACAGGAGAGTATATTTCTTCAGGAGTGGTCACCTCTCAGAAGGTCATGGGATGAGCAGAAGGTCAGGTGACTCATCTGGTCTAATGGAAGGCAGCATTGTCGCCTGCTGCTGGATCATTTTATTAGAGAATGACCTGTCATATGTTTCCCTAATCTGCATAATTGTTTAATTAGCGTGCGCAGCAGAACGCTTCACATGTTAAGTGGCCGAGATGAGCACCGGCTGTGGCCCCGTTCCTCCCGACCGAGACGATGCAGGACGCGTTACCACGGGTCCCCGCTCTGGCCCCGCCAGAGTCGGTACTGCAGCAGACCATGTTGTGGTAGGATGAGGGTGGGAGGGTGAGGGTCGGTACTGCAGCAGACCATGTTGTGGGAGGGTGAGGTTGGTACTGCAGCAGACCATGTTGTGGGAGGATGAGGGTGGGAGGGTGAGGGTCGGTACTGCAGCAGACCATGTTGTGGGAGGGTGAGGGTCGGTACTGCAGCAGACCATGTTGTGGGAGGGTGAGGGTCGGTACTGCAGCAGACCATGTTGTGGGAGGATGAGGGTGGGAGGGTGAGGTTGGTACTGCAGCAGACCATGTTGTGGGAGGGTGAGGGTCGGTACTGCAGCAGACCATGTTGTGGGAGGGTGAGGGTGGGAGGGTGAGGTTGGTACTGCAGCAGACCATGTTGTGGTAGGATGAGGGTGGGAGGGTGAGGTTGGTACTGCAGCAGACCATGTTGTGGGAGGGTGAGGGTCGGTACTGCAGCAGACCACGTTGTGGGAGGGTGAGGGTGGGAGGGTGAGGTTGGTACTGCAGCAGACCATGTTGTGGTAGGATGAGGGTGGGAGGGTGAGGTTGGTACTGCAACAGACCATGTTGTGGGAGGGTGAGGGTGGGAGGGTGAGGTTGGTACTGCAACAGACCATGTTGTGGGAGGGTGAGGGTGGGAGGGTGAGGTTGGTACTGCAGCAGACCATGTTGTGGGAGGGTGAGGGTCGGTACTGCAGAAGACCATGTTGTGGAAGGATCAGTTTGTTCTTAGAAGTACGGAGGTGTTCCGACCGGTTTGGTTCTGCAGGTGGTTCGAGAGGGTTCTGCTGGTTGCTCCAGAGGGTTCGGCTGGCCCTAGCCCCTTCTTTGTGTTCATGTTACTCTGGTTATGGAGCAGACGGTAGATGCTGAGGTTTTGCCAACTCAGGGATTCTCTCTCTCTCTCTCTCTCTCTCTCTCTCTCTCTCTCTCTCTCTCTCTCTCTCTCTCTCTCTCTCTCTCTCTCTCCCTCTTTCTCTCTCTCTCTCTTACTCTCTCTCTCTCCATCTCGCTCGCTCTCTCTCTCTCTCTTTCTCTCTCTCTCTCTCTCTCTCTCTCTCTCTCTCTCTCTCTCTCTCTCTCTCTCTCTCTCTCTCTCTCTCTCTCTCTCTCTATCTCTCTCTCTCTCTTGCTCTCTCTCTCTCCCTCTCTCTTCCTCTCCCTCTCTCTCTCTCTCTCCCTCTCCCTCTCCCCTCTTTTTCTCTCCTCTCTCTTTCCCTCTCTCTCTCTCTCTCTCTCTCTCTCTCTCTCTCTCTCTCTCTCTCTCTCTCTCTCTCTCTCTCTCTCTCTCTCTCTCTCTCTCTTCCTCTCCCTCTCTCTCTCCCTCTCCCTCTCCCTCTCCCCTCTTTTTCTCTCCTTCTCTCTCTTTCCCTCTCTCTCTCTCTCTCTCTCTCTCTCTCTCTCTCTCTCTCTCTCTCTCTCCCTCTTTCTCTCTCTCTCTCTTACTCTCTCTCTCTCCTTCTCTCTCTTTCCCTCTCTCTCTCTCTCTCTCTCTCTCTCTCTCTCTCTCTCTCTCTCTCTCTCTCTCTCTCTCTCTCTCTCTCTGTCTCTCTCTCTCTCTGTCTCTCTCTCTCCCTCTCTCTTCCTCTCCCTCTCTCTCTCTCTCCTTCTCCCTCTCCCCTCTTTTTCTCTCCTTCTCTCTCTTTCCCTCTCTCTCTCTCTCTCTCTCTCTCTCTCTCTCTCTCTCTCTCTCTCTCTCTCTCTCTCTCTCTCTCTCTCTCTCTCCGTCTCACTCTCTCTCTCCCTCTCCCCTATCCCCTCTCTCTCTCTCTCTCTCTCTCTCTCTCTCTCTCTCTCTCTCTCTCTCTCTCTCTCTCTCTCTCTCTCTCTCTCTCTCTCTCTCTCTCTCTCTCTATTCTCTCTATGAGATGAGATGCTGGCAGCAGTTTCTTCATGACCTTCGCAATGTCAACAGAAACAGTCAGCAGCCAAAATCTGCTCTCAAAGTCGACTCTACCAAGTTGTTTTTCCCCCGCTTTCATTCCTTCTTTTACTCTCAATGCATTTTTTCCTCCCCCTTAACTCTCATTCCTGATTCTACCCTCTCTCTCTCTCTCTCTCTCTCTCTCTCTCTCTCTCTCTCTCTCTCTCTCTCTCTCTCTCTCTCTCTCGCTCTCTCGCTCTCTCACTCTCTCTCCCTCACGATAATTTATCCAGTAAATGTTTCAGACTTTAATGCATTTACAGTAGTTATGATAGGACATCCTACTCCTTATGGTAACAGTGCCTACCAGAGTTATTCTACTCAGTGTTTACAGTGTTAACCAGAAACATCCTACACAGTGTTTACAGTGTTAACCAGAGACATCCTACTCAGTGTTTACAGGGTTTACCAGAGACATCCTATTCACTGTTTACAGTGTTTACAAGAGACATCCCACACAGTGTTTACAGTGTTAACCAGAGACATCCTACTCACTGTTTACAGTGTTAACCAGAGGCATCCTACTCAGTGTTTACAGTGTTAACCACAATCATCCTACTCACTGTTTACAGTTTTAACCAGAGACGTCCTACTCACTGTTTACAGTGTTAACCAGAGGCATCCTACTCAGTGTTTACAGTGTTAACCAGAGGCATCCTACTCAGTGTTTACAGTGTTTACCAGAGACATCCTACTCAGTGTTTACAGTGTTAACAAGAGACCTCCTACTCAGTGTTTACAGTGTTTACCAAATGAGAGCGGAGGATGTTGGGTTTTGTAGGAGACGGTCTGTGTTGATGTCGTCGGTGTTGGTGAACCTTTCCTCGTTATGTGGTGCAGTGTCTGCAGGTCTTAATGTTAGGAGATCTTAGAGGCACTCCCTGAGACAACAACACAACCAGGGCCTACCCCTGTCCCATAGCTCACCGTAACAAGTAACGCTCCAAAGTCTCCCTCCCATTTGTCCTCCTGGTTTCGAAGTCAATATCAAACTCAGCTTAATGTCAATTCAAAAACAAGTGCCAGACAAACAAAGGAATAAAGATTGGGTTTGTCTCTGACCCACGGTCAGAGACAAACCCAAACCCCCAAAAAGGTCCTGATCCTCCCCTAACCACCGAGGTAGCAAGGGGACAGGAGCCTCCAGGTGAATTCGGGACACACAGCAACACAGAAAACGGATTGACAAATTCATGGAATAACAAAATCAACTATTCATGCAAGAAGGATATTAATATGACTTTAAATATATCTGTCGGCAAACAGAGGAGGCATTGTGTTGACATCCCCCTCGTTCCCGTAAACCATACTTTTTCATTTTCCAGAGCATTTGAAGAAATGTATTTGGGAGCCTTGTGATTTTGCAGACAAACAAAAATAAAATGCAATGAAATAGTGGTTACCCTGTCCTAGTTCCATATCTTATCTGTTTCTCCATTGCTTTGTTCTACACCCAGAATCATAAACTACAGACCCCAGTCTCACCACCAGCCAGATGTTTCTGGTGGAGAACCCCTCGCTGAACATTACCCAAACTCCTCTCTCTCCCCCTCTCACTCCCCCTCTCTCTCCCCCCCCCCCTCTCTCTCTCTCTCTTTCTTTCCTCTTTCTCTCCCTCGCTCTCTCCTCTCTCTCTCTCTCTTTCTCTCTCTCGCTCTCTCCCCTCCTCTCTCTTTCTTTCCTCTTTCTCTCCCTCGCTCTCTCCTCTCTCTCTCTCTCTCTCTCTCTCTCTCTCTCTCTCTCTCGCTCTCTCCTCTCTCTCTCTCTCTCTCTCTCTCTCTCTCTCTCTCTCTCTCTCTCTCTCTCTCTCTCTCTCTCTCTCTCTCTCTATCTCTCTCTCTCTGTGTCTCTCCCTCCCCTCTCTCTCCCCTCACCCTCCCCTCTCTCAGCCCATATGAATAAGCTCCATAATGGCCCTTAATGCGGTGACATTTAATCAGCCAGCCAAACAGCTGCATGCCTCCCTGCTTTATTTGCGTGAGAAGCGGCAAAACGCTGCCACGCCATGAAAATAAAGTACAACACGTAGGTTTAAATAAACGGCCCAGACCTGCAGACCGAAGGCCAGGTAATCCGAGGAGAGGGTTTGGTGTGAGGGACTAACACACAGTGGCCACGACAAACCAGCTATGATGAAGGCTAATGAGCTGCAATGTTCTAGTGTTAGAGCCAGAGGCAGAGCCAGGACAGAGGTTGGTTCTAGAGGAGGGACAGAGGCTGGCTCTAGAGGCAGAGCCAGGACAGAGGTTGGTTCTAGAGGAGGCAGAGCAGGACAGAGGCTGGTTCTAGAGGAGGCAGAGCAGGGCAGAGGCTGGTTCTAGAGGGAGAGCAGGACAGAGGCTGGTTCTAGAGGAGGGACAGAGGCTGGTTCTAGAGGAGGGACAGCGGCTGGCTCTAGAGGCAGAGCAGGACAGAGGCTGGTTCTAGAGGAGGGACAGAGGCTGGCTCTAGAGGCAGAGCAGGACAGAGGCTGGTTCTAGAGGAGGCAGAGCAGGACAGAGGCTGGTTATAGAGGAGGCAGAGCAGGACAGAGGCTGGTTATAGAGGAGGCAGAGCAGGACAGAGGCTGGTTCTAGACCCTCCTGGCCCAGGGTCCCCAACGATCCTGAGGTTCTCTTGGTCCAGACGTTCCTGAGGTTCTCTTGGTCCAGACGTTCCTGAGGTTCTCTTGGTCCAGACGTTCCTGAGGTTCTCCTGGTCCTGTTGAGTGGCAGCGGCTCGTGAGCAGGGTGTCGACCCCCCCCCCCGCCCCCAGCTGTAACACATTGTAGGGGTTAGGGTTAACCCTAACCCTAACCCCTACAATGAGTTACAGGGTTAGGGTTAACCCTAACCCTGTAACTCATTGTAGGGCTTAGTGTTAGGGTTAACCCTAACCCTGTAACTCATTGTAGGGGTTGTAGCTCTAGCTGCCTTAGGGGTATGGACCCCCGGGGGAGCGTCAAGGAGCCAATGTTCCATCTGATAAGGCACGTCATCGACCCCCTTCATGATATCCTGAGGAGGTCCATCGATAGTTTACCATCTGGTTAACCCAAACTATCGTTAATACGGAGGCACAGCTGCCCTTAGAATCCTGATAGAATCTGTACATGAAGTCGTCGCGTTTGTCAATGCTTCAGACTTCGGCTATCGGAGCTCTTGGAGCTAGACAGGTTGAACCCTAGCCCTCATCCAGGGGCCCTCATGCAGGGGCCCTCATCCAGGGGCCCTCATCTAGGGGCCCTCATGCAGGGGCCCTCATCTAGGGGCCCTCATGCAGGGGCCCTCATCTAGGGGCCCTCATGCATGGGGCCCTCATGCAGGGGCCCTCATCCAGGGGCCCTCATCCAGGAGCCCTCATCCAGGGGCCCTCATGCAGGGGCCCTCATCCAGGGGCCCTCATGCAGGGGCCCTCATCTAGGGGCCCTCATGCAGGGGCCCTCATCTAGGGGCCCTCATGCATGGGGCCCTCATGCAGGGGCCCTCATCCAGGGGCCCTCATCCAGGAGCCCTCATGCAGGGGCCCTCATGTAGGGGCCCTCATCTAGGGGCCCTCATCCAGCGGTCCTCAGGAGAGACGCAGGGCGACTCCCATCTGAGGGCTTGGATTTTTGTATTGTGTGTGCTTTTATGTTTTATTACTTAAATAAATTAGCCTAATTGTAATAAGTTCGGAAGACTTTTTATGCTCTAACAGTTACAACAGAAACGATTTACGTGGCTCAAAATTGCCCCCACAGGGTCACGACCTTTCCTGAGTCTGTAACACGCAGGTCAGACGGGAGTTCATGAGGCTGTTGCTAAGCAGCTCGGCTGCTCGCCATAGCAACCCAGAGTTCGGTCCCGCGTGGAGTTTAGGCGACTACGCCGCTCCCCAGAAAGGGGCAGATGTTCTGTTGCACAGATGTTCTGTTGCACTGTTCTGTTGTTGGTTCCCCTCTGACTTGCTGCTGGAGAACCCTAAAGGAACCCATCCCCCCCGCACAGTGAAGAACGGGGAGAAGAGGAGGAGCACAGCGCCATCTAGTGTCTGATGGATCCCTAGGCATGTTCACACACACAGACACACACACAAACACACACGCACACACACACTTAAACATACACAAACAAACACACAAAAACTAACAAACACACACACAAAAACAAACACACACAAACACACACACAAACACACACATAAACAAACACACACACACAAACACACACACACAAACACAAACACACAATCACACACACACACACACTAACAAACACACACACACACACAAACACACACACGTGTATGTGATCAGGGAGCGTGGCGAGAGAGAGACAGAGATATACTTATTATATTATATATTTTGCTATATACCTGACCTTTTTACTTTTTATTTGATAAGCTGTTTATTTTATTGTTCACCTGCTTTGGCAATGCATATGTACATTTCTCATGTCAATAAAGCTTTTTTGAATTGAAATTGAATTGAATTGAGAGAGAGAGAGAGAGAGAGAGAGAGAGAGAGAGAGAGAGAGAGAGAGAGAGAGAGAGAGAGAGAGAGAGAGAGAGAGAGAGAGAGAGAGAGAGAGAGAGAGAGAGAGAGAGAGAGAGAGAGAGAGAGAGAGAGAGGGGGTAAGTCTGCAGGAGGTGAAGCTGGTCATATCCCATCTGGCAGTTGCTGCTTTAAACGCTGCAGGTTAAAGTCTTGATGTGGGAGTAACTGTTTTAAACTCTACTGGTTAAAGTCTTGATGTGGGAGTTGCTGGAGTGAGTGAGAGGGTAAGAGAGAGAGAGTGGATGAATGACATAGTGTGTGAGAGCCAGAAATCATAGACATTATAAGGATTGTTAGATTTCTATGTAATGTTATTATTTTAGTCATGCTAATGGCCATAATTTATATCAGGTTAGTTTATGATATTCTGATATCTTGATATATTAATCTTATATTTAGATCATGTTTTTGATTATTTATTGATTATTTATTGATAAATAATTGAGTGGCCAAATTGTTGGAGGAACAGCATTGAGTTAATATTCACCAGCTGAAGGTTAGAACACTTAGCGAAGGCTTTCCTCCAAACGCAGATCAAACCCTCAGGAACAAGTGAGCAGGGTGCTAATTCAGAATGATAAGTAAGTGATCCTGTGGAAAATATATGAATAATATATAAATAATATATAAATATCACCCTCAAAGAGTGTGGCATCAAAGCACGGCTCTTCGCACACAAGAAAGAGGCTGATAGAAAGCAGGCCTTTGTTGGTGGATCTAAAGATCTGTTCAGAGGAGGGCGACGGAAGGTGATCCTCCTCCTCCTCTTCCTCCTCCTCCTCCTCCTCCTGCTCCTCTTACTCCTCTTCTTCCTCCTCCTCCTCCTGCTGCTCCTCCTGCTCCTCCTCCTCCTCCACCTCATCCTCCTTCTTTTCGATTAGCATGCTCCTTATTTTCTTCTACCCAAACTCTCCTCCTCCCTAACTTCTCCTCCACCTTCACACTCCTTCCTTCATCCTCTCATCTTTCTTGTCCGCTCCTTTCCTCCTCTACCAACATACTCTTCCTCCTGTTCTCCTCCTCTTCTCTCACTCCTTCACCTCCACCACAAACACACTCCTTCTCCTCCTCTTCTCTCACTCCTTCACCTCCACCAAGAACACACTCCTTCTCCTCCTCTTCTCTCACTCCTTCACCTCCACCACAAACACACTCCTTCTCCTCCTCTTCTCTCACTCCTTCACCTCCACCACAAACACACTCCTTCTCCTCCTCTTCTCTCACTCCTTCACCTCCACCACAAACACACTCCTTCTCCTCCTCTTCTCTCACTCCTTCACCTCCACCAAGAACACACTCCTTCTCCTCTTCTCTCACTCCTTCTCCTCCTCTTCTCTCACTCCTTCACCTCCACCACAAACACACTCCTTCTCCTCCTCTTCTCTCACTCCTTCTCCTCCTCTTCTCTCACGCCTTCACCTCCACCACAAACACACTCCTTCTCCTCCTCTTCTCTCACTCCTTCTCCTCCTCTTTTCTCACTCCTTCACCTTCGCCACAAACACACTCCTTCTCCTCCTCTTCTCTCACTCCTTCTCCTCCTCTTCCACCACACTTAGCCCCTCTCCCCTCCTCACGTCCTCTACCACCACACTCCTCCTTCTCCTCCTCTCCTCCTCTACCATCACACCATCACAAACAGGGCTAGGGTTAGGGGTACCATCACACCACCACAAACAGGGCTAGGGTTAGGGCTACCCCCATATTAATACAAACAGGGTTAGGGGTACCCTCATATTAATACAAACTGGGCTAGGGTTAGGGCTACCCTCACATTAATACAAACAGGGCTAGGGTTAGGGGTACCCCCATATTAATACAAACAGGGTTAGGGGTACCCTCATATTAATACAAACAGGGCTAGGGTTAGGGCTACCCCCATATTAATACAAACAGGGTTAGGGGTACCCTCATATTAATACAAACAGGGCTAGGGTTAGGGCTACCCCCATATTAATACAAACAGGGTTAGGGGTACCCTCATATTAATACAAACTGGGCTAGGGTTAGGGCTACCCTCACATTAATACAAACAGGGCTAGGGTTAGGGGTACCCCCATATTAATACAAACAGGGTTAGTGGTACCCTCATATTAATACAAACAGGGCTAGGGTTAGGGGTACCCCCATATTAATACAAACAGGGTTAGGGGTACCCCCATATTAATACAAACAGGGTTAGGGTTAGGGCTACCCTCATATTGATTAAACAGGGTTAGGGGTACCATCATATTGATAGAAACAGGGTTAGGGTTAGGGGTACCATCATATTAATGCAAACAGGGTACCCTAATCTCTAATTTTTTATTTGATAAATGGGCCGACACAATGTTATCCAGCGAAAAAGAAGAAAATTAGGAGAAGTTAATGCAGCTATATTCCCTCTGTATGTGGATATCTGTCATAATGTTTAAATGACAGTTGAATGTGAATTAAAGTGACAGAGACGTTCTGGTTACTCTCGATCAAATTTGATTGACTGATTATACAGATGTCTTGTGCTAAGTATTACACATTTATTGTCAACATATGAGGACGAAAATTTAGAAATTCCGGTAAAAATGTTCTAGTGTTGAATGTTAGGATTAGGGGGTTGATGATCACATCGACAGTGGATTCAGTGTGTCATAACCGAGGAGGTGAAATGCAGGCAGGGCAGTGGAACACCTCTGTGGCGTGCTATGCTAGTCTGCAAACTAGCATCTGTGATCCAACATCTGCTGCGACCGAGGACAGCATTAGCATTCCATCAATCAAGGAGCCGACTTCCTGCAGACTGCGTTCAAGTCGCGCCAAGAAGCAAACGCGCTAACAAGCAGCCAGAAATATCTGCTGCTTCTGGCCTGCTACACTATGCTAGGATAAGCCATGCTACGACAAGGCAGGCATGCGATCTACTGTTCAGACGTCTGGAACACACTCCCAGCAACACGGTCAAACACGGTGCTTTTGATTACCCAACGAAAGACATTTTAAACTTGCATTTTTTTGGAAGGAGATATGGAAACAAGTTAATTCAGCTCAAACCTTTAGTTCTAAAACAAGAACTCTCTTCCTGATATGTGACATTACTCACAGAACAATATGATACTGCTGACGTCGTCAAGTCGGAACACAGGGGGCCGCAGTGACCCCAGAGAGGGGCCGCAGTGACCCCGGAGAGGGGCCGCAGTGACCCCAGAGAGGGGCCACAGTGACCCCCCAGAGAGGGGCCACAGTGACCCCAGAGAGGGGCCGCAGTGACCCCAGAGAGGGGCCGCAGTGACCCCAGAGAGGGGCCACAGTGACCCAAGAGAGGGGCCACAGTGACCCCCCAGAAAGTGGCCACAGTGACCCCCCAGAGAGGGGCCACAGTGACCCCAGAGAGGGGCTACAGTGACCCCAGAGAGGGGCCACAGTGACCCCTAGGGAGGGGCCACAGTGACCCCCCAGGGAGGGGCCACAGTGACCCCGGAGAAGGGCCGCAGTGACCCCAGAGAGGGGCCACAGTGACCCCCCCCCAGAGAGGGGCCACAGTGACCCCCCAGAGAGGGGCCACAGTGACCCCCCAGAGAGGGGCCACAGTGACCCCCCCCAGAGAGGGGCCACAGTGACCCCCCCCAGAGAGGGGCCACAATGACCCCAGAGAGGGGCCACAGTGACCCCAGAGAGGGGCCACAGTGGAGGGTCGGGTTCAGACTCAGAGAGGAGGGAGGAGAGGAGAGGAGAGGAGAGAAGAGGAGAGGAGAGGAGGGGAGATGAGGGGAGGTTTTGGTTTTTAAAATCCCTTTACTGCACAACTGCAAGGAGAAAACAGATCACTGTCAAATCATCACTTCAGCAATGCAAAAAAAAAAACAGAAACATCCCTAAAATACATCTAACAGAAAACGTGTTTCTCTAATCAGAAGCTTACATTTAGCTCTCCTTCACCCCCCACTGAGCATAAAACCCCTCCAACAGCCCATATGTGACTGAAGCCCTGCATATCGTCCATCATTTGATAATAGGCATGTTCCACCCTCAGTCGGGCCTTCAGCAGGCCCTTCAGAACCAGCACCGGCTCCACACTACCGATACTCTGAACCCGGTTCCTGCGTGTTAGCCAGATGGCCAACTTGGCAGAACCCGATAAAAAGTTCACCAATGTGTGTACATTCTTCTTCTGAGCACAGTACTTTGGGCCAAAAATAACCAAATCAAAAGAAAAATTCTCCCCTAGACCCTGATACCACTTTTTTAAAAGCTCAAACAATACTGTCAGCCGAGGGCACTGAACGAATAAATGCCCCAGGGTCTCAATCTGAGAGCAGATAATACACTCCACCCCCTGCTCTGGATCCAGGTGCGCTCTGTACCTGTTGGTAGCTATTGCTCCATGTACAATCCTCCACTGGAGGTCTGATGTCCGTTTTTCAACGGGCAGCTTGTACAAAGACCGCCAGCTGCCTTTCGGGGAAACGTCTGAACCAAAAAAATCTGTCCACCTCGACTCCTGCAAGCCTGCCAAAGAGCGCAGGTTCAAAACCTTGGAGCAGATTTGGTACAAATCCTTCTTCCCTGCAGCCTGAAAAGTCTCCAGGTGTGGGGTTGTGAGAGACAGCAGCTGACCTCCTCCCTCCTGCCACTCCCCCACAACTGGGGTGATATACAGAGCGGGGAAACTGTACTCTCCCTCTTCGCTCCACTGGTCACACAAAGTGCGGTTTTTTGCAAATTCTCTCAGAGGTTGTTGCAGGGCAGCACAGACTTCCTCCACCACTCTGCTGATCAACCTGATGGAGGTGATGTTACTTCTCTCTTTGAAGGCATCCACAGATGTTGCCGTCATCGTCATCAGATGGCCCAGCTTGGTGCAGCTAGCCTCTCTAAGACAGCCTTGCATTCTGGCAGATTGCAGTGTTTGAGTCCTTATGAGGTCATTATAAAACAAAGGTTCCTCAAACAACCACATGCCCGGAGTCTCATTTGTGGCACGTGCAACCTTAAAAATCTGCCATGCCTGCAATACCGAGCTGTCAGGTCTCCTTTCTCGGGAAGCAGGGAAAGCACGGCTCGCTGACACGAGACAGGAAGCGATCCTGTTCTGAAACACTCCAATAAAACCCCATGTAAATCATGTCCAAGGATATTCCAGAACCGCTTGTAAAATTCAGTGGAGAGCCCATCAATCCCTGGTGCCCGTCCTGATGCCATCTGATTTGATGGCAGCTGTCAACTCGTCCAGAGTCAGCTCAGAGTCCAGAGAAGCTTTCTCTCCCGGGATGAGCTGAGGAAGCCCCTCCAGGAGCTCCTCACGGCACTCCATGCTGCACTGTTCTGCCCCAAAGAGGTCAGCGTAGAAATCCATCGCATGGGCCCTCATCTCACCCGGACTGGTAGTCACTCTGCCTCCAGGAAGCTTAAGGCAGGTCATCTGCTTCCTCTGTGCCACCGATCTCTCCAGATTAAAAAAGAAAGAGCTTGGGGCATCCATATCTTTTAGCTGGAGGAAGCGAGACCTGACAAGAACTCCCTTCACTCTCTCCTGCAGGAGGGAGCTCAACTCCAATCTCTTCTCCTGCAGCCGATGACCCGTGGTGGGATCCAAAACCCTATGTGACCCCTCTTCAATGTTCCTTATACTGACTTCAAGCTCCTGAATTGCTGCCTTTATCCTAGCAGTCGAGTGGGAGGTATATTGCTGGCAAAAAACACGAATTTGGGCCTTACCAACATCCCACCACAGATTCAAAGAAACAAAATCTGCTTTCCTAGATTTCCACTGCTGCCAAAAACTCTCAAAGCTTTTGCAGAAAGTACGGTCCTGCAGAAGTCTACTGTTAAAAGACCAGTAGGACCGCACCCTTTCACCTGGCGAAATGACAAAATCTACGCTGACATAGTGATGGTCAGTAAAGCCAACTGGACTTATGTGATTTTGGATTAATCTAGAGCTGAGACTTTTGGAAATGTAAATCCTATCTAGTCTAGCTGCACTCACCCTGTTATTGCGGACCCTCACCCATGTGTATTGTCTGGAATGCGGATGTTTTACCCTCCATGTGTCCAGGTGTGCGATGACACCGCTAAGGCTCTGGGATGACTGTGGGTGGGGTTCTTCACTTGTCCTGTCTATAGTAAAGTCCAGGGTGCAATTAAAATCCCCGCCAATGATGAAATGATCATGCTGGTAATTCCCCACCTCACTTTCCAGCAGGGCGAAAAAAAACACTCTTTCTATTCCTCGATTTGGGGCATAAATGTTAGCAAAGCAGAACACAGAGCCCTCTATTTCTGCCCTGACTATCAAAAGCCTGCCCTTCACCACTTCAGTAGAAGATAGAACCTTTACATTGGCATCTTTTCTGAACAGAACAGCTACCCCTGCACTAAGGTTGGTGCCATGACTAAGGGTACACGAACCCTCCCACCATAAACCCCAATCTATCTCGTCTGCTGGACCAGTATGCGTCTCCTGCAAAAACAGCACATCAACCCTTTTTTGAGTGGTGACTTCAGAGATTAATGCCCTTTTGTGTCTGTCTCTCCCTCCACCATTGATGTTCAAAGACCCTATTTTAAGGCTCTGCATAGAGGTTAGAGAAGAGAAACAGATACAATGAACAAAGCAAGGAACAATAAAATAGGAAAAACTTGTGTGGTACATGATCATGTTACTTTTTAGTCTTAGCAGTTTTACCTTTTTTTCGCTTTCCTCAGAATTGTAATATGCTTTTTGAGGCGAAAGCGTTTCTTTTCATCCAAGAGGTCAAAACCGACCAATCTTTTCAGTACATCAACCGATCTGATGAACTTTTCGGTGTCACTGAAGTAGTCATTCAGCCTAACAGACTTTTTAAATGTCACATCCAGAAATTGATTTATTTCCTCCAAAGAATAGAGATCTGTGTTCCTATTTGAAGCTTCACCTATGCTAGATACTGTATCTGACTCCGAGTCATACTCCATGTCTTCTCCTTCACAGGATGCTTGACTATTTAACATACCCTTTCCTTCATTGGTGATCACAGTGGGATCTCTGCCTGTACAACTAGTGGAAGCTGCTTCAGTGCCTGCAGACTGAGAAACGCTCAGGTTCTCCGCAGCCACAGGAGCCTGCTGTTTCTTAGGCTCGCTCCGTTCCTCACTATCCAAGTCAACATCCTCAAAATATGGCACCGGTGGCACCGAACCAGTGGCACCGGCTGCCACGTTCTCAGCACCGGGATCCGCACCCGCATCTGCGACCGCGGCGCCAGCACTGGACCCGCCAGCCGCGGACCCAGCACCGGACTCGCCAGCCGCAGACCCGCCAGCCGCAGACCCGCCGGCCGCGGACTTGCCAGCCGCGGACTCAACACCGGACCCGCCAGCCGCGGACCGACCGGAGCCGTCCGCCGCATCAGCGGAGCGAGCCGCCCCCTGCTGTCTATGTGGACACGCAAAGCGTTTATGTCCCACATCTCCACACTCAAAACATTTGAACTGTCCTGATCTGGCGTACACCATATAAAACCCATCACCGTGCTTCACTCTGAACGATACATCGAGTGTTTGTGTCGGCGAGTCCAAGAACATAAACACCTGCCGTCTCAGAGACTGTACGTGCTTCAGTTTGGGATCCTTACATCCCAAACTCACTGTTTTAAATCCACCGGCAAACTTGCCAAACCTACGGAGCTCGTTCTCTAACAACTCGTTCGGTATAAACAGCGGCCTGAAACGCGGTGATCCGCTAAAGGGAACCGACAGCGGGGAGACCTGCACGAATAGGTCCCTAATAAACACGCCACTCTCTACCAGCTGATACACAAGGGGCTCTTCTTTCAGGAACACAACCACTGCTTTATTCATTCTCGATGCAAAAGATAATTTAACATGACCTACCTGCTCACCGACAGCCAACAGAACTTCCTCCACAGTAACGCTACTATCCGGCGGGACTAGCCTAACTCCCTGCCGAATAGACGGAGGTGGCGTCTCGGGGGACGCCATTCCTCCCGAAAAGTCCCCGACACAACCACTGATCACTCGCCAACACAGTAAAGATATTGATAAATCTTACCTGATCATGCACATAGAACAGACGGAGAAACCAGGGAAAAAACGTGAAAAAGGGACAGCAAACAATTCAAAACTCCGTGCCACTCGCACCCCCACCACCACCGCTCACACTCACACACCGGAAACGGAAACGGAGAGGAGAGGGGAGGAGGGGAGAGGAGGGGAGAGGAGAGGAGGGGAGGGGAGGAGAGGAGAGGAGAGGAGGAAGAGAGGAGAGGAGAGGAGAGGAGAGGAGGAGGAGAGGAGAGGAGAGGAGAGGAGAGGAGAGGAGAGGAGGGAGGAGAGGAGGAGAGGAGAGGAGAGGAGAGGAGAGGAGAGGAGATGAAACAGAGAGGAGACGGATTAAGGAAATAGGATTGGAGCGAATAGAGGGGAAGAGAAAGAGGAGAGGAGATGAGACGAGGGAAAGGGGAACCAGAGCGATGTCCGAGGGGACAGGATGTCCTCCCGGTCTGAGGAGCAGTCTTACCTGTAATCAGAGAAGGTGACTCTGCTGAGAAGTTCAAAGCCAAACTAAAAACCGATCTCATTACCCTCGTATTGGCTGAGCGCCCGATCTCTGTGTTGTACCAAAGCTCCACAGTTCACACCTGTACAGGTGAGGCCCCTCCTCTAGAGAGAGACCGTCAGCCCAACTGGGAGCACTAGCCTCCTCGTGCTGCCCCGACCTACTAGATCAGGGGTACTCAAGTAGAAATGATGAGGGGCCACAAAAAAAAAATTCAGTGACTCAAGGGGCCGGTCGGTATACGTGTGACTGAGGCCGATATATGCTCTGTTTTAGACGTAACGCGTAAGCACGTAAGATACATAACCCCCCCTTGCGCGGTAAAATATCCCCCCTTACGTGCTTAAGTGCGTCGGCCAAAATTCCTGACTATGCGACTAAAACACTACGGCCCTACGCAGCTCGCAAAGACTGTGATTGGCCAGCTAACCACATCCTTTCAGGAGTCTCACATTTCCGGTTTTACAGCACAATAGCGCCATTTTTAAAAGGCTGTGACAGAAGCGAATGACGAATTTTGAAGAAGGAGAAGAAGAAAACACAAGAACGAATTATGATAATTATAAATATAAACAAGCCAGCAATTTCCACTTCCACGCCCACAGATTCGTTCGTTGCTCCCCCTATTGTTCTGGCGGAGAATCCCCTTGCAACACGCGCAATCCTTAAGGAACCTTAAAGGAACCGTAAATCAAAACTTGTCTAAAACAAGTCCCTTGTGTATATTACGTGCTTACGTCTCTGCGTCTAAAACGACCCTAAATCGGCCTTGACTGCTGCTGAGATGGACTGTCTGGCTCGAGTTTGGGAGGGCTGGAGCGGTCTGTGGGCTGGAGTGCTATCTGTTTATCGTTGCAACCCCCAGCCTCGTATTGAGATCGCGGCTTATTTTTATTTTATTATTATTTTCTTTTTAATAATTAAAAAAACTTTTCAAAACAGCTCGAGGGCCATTGATAGACACCCCGCGGGCCACAAAAGGCCCGCGGGCCGCTACTTGAGTATGACTGTACTAGATGCTCCTCCTGGTTCCAAGTCTTAAAACTGGCCTCTACTGGTCTCTCTACTGGTCTCTCTACTGGCCTGTACTGGCCTCTACTGGTCTCTCTACTGGCCTCTCTACTGGTCTCTCTACTGGCCTCTCTACTGGTCTCTCTACTGGCCTCTACTTACCTCTACTGGTCTCTCTACTGTTCTCTCTCCTGGTCTCTCTACTGGTCTCTACTGGTCTCTACTGGTCTCTCTACCGGTCTATACTGATCTCTCTACTGGTCTCTCTACTGGTCTCTACTGGCCTCTACTGGTCTCTCTACTGGCCTCTCTACTGGTCTCTCTACTGGCCTCTCTACTGGTCTATACTGATCTCTCTACTGGCCTGTACTTGCCTCTACTGGTCTCTCTACTGGCCTCTCTACTGATCTCTCTACTGGCCTCTACTTGCCTCTACTGGTCTCTCTACTGGTCTCTCTACTGGTCTGTCTACTGGTCTCTCTACTGGTCTATACTGATCTCTCTACTGGTCTCTCTACTGGTCTATACTGGCCTCTACTGGTCTCTCTACTGGCCTCTCTACTGGTCTCTCTACTGGCCTCTCTACTGGTCTCTCTACTGATCTCTCTACTGGCCTCTCTACTGGTCTCTCTACTGGTCTCTCTACTGATATCTCAACTGACCTCTACTGGTCTCTCTACTGGTCTCTCTACTGGCCTCTACTGGCCTTTACTGGTCTCTCTACTGGTCTCTCTACTGGTCTCTCTACTGGTCTCTACTGGCCTCTACAGGTCTCTCTACTGGTCTCCCTACTGGTCTCTACTGGTCTCTTTACTGGTCTCTACTGGTCTCTCTACTGGTCTCTCTACTGGTCTCTACTGGCCTCTACTTGTCTCTCTACTGGTCTCTCTACTGGCCTCTACTGGCCTCTCTACTGGTCTCTACTTGTCTCTCTACTGGTCTCCCTACTGGTCTCTACTGGTCTCTTTACTGGTCTCTCTACTGGCCTCTGCTGGTCTCTCTTCTGGTCTCTCTACTGGTCAGTCATCATTGCAGACTATGAATGTTTTGACATTATGAATGTTATTACAGTATGATTGTTCTGACAGTATGAATGTAATGATATTATGAATGTTATGACAGTATGAATGTTATGACAGTATGAATTTTATGACAGTGTGAATGTTATGACATTATGAATGTTGTGACAGTATGAATGTCATGACATTATGAATGTTATGACAGTATGAATGCTATGACATTATGAATGTTATGACAGCATGAATGTTATGACATTATTAATGTTATGACAGTATGAATGCTATGACATTATGAATGTTATGACATTATGAATGTTATGACAGTATGAATGTTTTGACAGTATGAATGTTTTGACATTATGAATGCTATGACATTATGAATGTTATGAAAGTATTAATGTTATTATTACACCGTTGCAGTATTACAGTCAATCCCAATGAACCACCACTGGTAGTTAAAGGGGACAAATCATACCACAAGGTGTGAATGGGATTAGTCATTACAAGCAGGTTCGAAAATGTGCAGCATTGTGACATCACAGGTGGGCGTGTCCACCTTGATGTGTGCTGATAGGTCAGTCCACCAGCCTATCCAGTGGACTGGAGCAAACGTTGCTCATCAATCCGTCGCACATCTAGGTGGACATGCCCACCTGTGATGTCACAATGCTACACATTTTGAAAACCGCTTGTAATGGCTAATCACGCTCACATCTGGTGGTATGATATGTCCCCTTTAAGTTGCATACAGAATATCCTATTTTTTCAGTGTCTCCTACAGACTGACCTAAAGAGACGTCGTAAAGCAAAACGCGTGTGTTCATTATGGGCCAATAAGACACTGAAGTCTGTGAAGGATGATAGGGTGTTAAGAGAGGAACGCTGGCCCCTGTTCTTCAGTGGTTATTCATATTATACCAATATTGCTCTAATGTTTCATATGAACAGGAGCCAGAGTATGGGGGTTCTGACTTCTTTATCAGAGTCAAAACAAGAAAGAGGAAAATAATTAGCAAGTAAAATATTATTTATCTGGGAGATACTCTCCCAGAATGTTCTTTGTTATGTAACACTATCGTGATTATTTAATTGATTTAAACTTCTTTAAGTCAATGAAAGACAGTCAGTTGATCTGTCATCACGTCCTCCCCTCCGCTCCCCGCCATCTGCCCTCATCGTCATCCAGGTCATGATCGCCATGGCGACACGGCCCCCTCCCCTTCTCCGCCGGACGACTGGTTGAATTGAAGTCAATCTTCAACCAGACCGAAGGAACAATGTTGGAGTCATTGTTTAATGCTAGCAGTCAATTAAAGCTTGCAATTAGATCTGCACGATAAAAAAACGACCAAAGATTAAACACAAAGGCTTATCGGCGGTTGATTAAGGAAGTCCTTTGGATCAAGTTAGCTTTTTGAAAGAAATAATAAAAAGTAGACTTTTTGATTATAAAATAACAAAAGTTGACTGAGGTCATTGTAATCTGGACGCGGAGTATCTCTGGACGTCAGCCCAGGGAATGGAGAGGGGCCGGAGCCCAGAGCCTCTGAGATCGGCCCCAACATCCAGCGTCTCTCGTTGGTTGTACTGACCGCGCCTGACGCCATGAGGATTCTGAGGGTTAGGGTTAGGTGAAATGGGTGGGGTTAGGGTTAGGGTCTGCTGTCTCTCCTCTGCACAGCCTCGGGGCTCTCTCCCTGCCCCTCGTGAGAGGAGAGGAGAGGACATGTTTCTGTTAACCAATCGGTTAACCAGGGCTCCGAACATGATGCCCTGTGCTGTTGACATGCAGGAATGACATGCTATACACAAACAAACACAAACAGCAAACAAACACAAACAACAAACAAACACAGGCTTACAGCTGGGAACAACACACCAGATCCTTGTTCCTTACCCCAGAAGGTACAATCAGCATTCATATACAATGTTCCCAAAATAAAATGCATAGATACCTGTTATTAGTCTCAACAACAGAGGGGCTAACAGAGGGGCTGACAGAGGGGCTGACAGAGGGGCTGACAGAGGGGCTAACAGAGGAGCTAACAGAGGAGCTAACAGAGGGGCTGACAGAGGGGCTAACAGAGGGGCTAACAGAGGGGCTGACAGAGGGGCTAACAGAGGAGCTAACAGAGGAGCTAACAGAGGGGCTGACAGAGGGGCTAACAGAGGGGCTAACAGAGGAGCTAACAGAGGGGCTGACAGAGGGCCTGACAGAGGGGCTAACAGAGGGGCTAACAGAGGGGCTAACAGAGGGGCTAACAGAGGGGCTCACAGAGGTATGGGCCTAACAGAGGGGCTAACAGAGGGGCTAACAGAGGGGCTAACAGAGGAGCTAACAGAGGGGCTGACAGAGGGGCTAACAGAGGGGCTAACAGAGGAGCTAACAGAGGGGCTGACAGAGGGGCTGACAGAGGGGCTAACAGAGGGGCTAACAGAGGTATGGGCCTAACAGAGGGGCTAACAGAGGGGCTAACAGAGGGGCAGGACCAGTTTAATCCGGTTCCCTCAGCTCCGTGCCAAAGTTGTTTTCTCTAATCTTGTCGCATGCGCTGCCGTGTCAGCGACCGTGTTTCTGCTTACCATGCCAGACGCCGCCGGTCACCTGCCGGGTCACCTGCCGGGTCACCTGACGGGTCACCTGCCAGGTCACCTGCCGGGTCAGGTGATCCTCTCTCTGTTGCCCATAGCGACCATCTCTCGCTCGAACTCGAGCCAGAATAGAGAGCGAGCAGACAGCGAACAGAGAGCGAACAGAGAGCGAGCAGAGAGCGA